>NC_134405.1:227461387-227584664 GCF_038048845.1 Mixophyes fleayi
GTGTGTGTGTGTATAAAGAGTACACAGTCTTGACCTGCCCATTAGATTGGGCAGAGCAGTCACCAAAAATGAGGATTGTCCCACTAGACCAGGCTTGGCTAACCTGTGGCACTCCAGGTGTTGTGAAACTACAAGCCCCAGCATGCTTTGCCAATATATAGGGTATGCTGGGACTTGTAGTTTCACAACACCTGGAGTGCCTGCACTTGACTCAGAACATTTGACAGACTGTCCTACTTGTTCTTGTCACTTTTACCACCTGTGGCTGTTGGTTTCTTTATTTGCGGCTTGTCTGGATCCTGGAATGTTGGGGGCCCTATTTGGAAAATATAACGGGTACATTTCGAAAATTCCAACTAGCCCTAACGTTAAATCAATAGGACCCACAATTAATACTTAGGCCTTCCTCCAGCCCCAACATTAAACTAATAGTATTCCCGTTTAATAAACCTATTCCCCCCCCCTCCAGACAGCCCCTGCAATAAATTAATCGCATTTACATATAATAAATATACCTATTTCCCACAACCGTCACTTTTATTAAATAATTTATATTCACATTTAATAAATAGACCTCATGCTCCTCAAACTCAGCCCCACATTCAATTAATAGCCCCCAAACCACCCCATCTTAAATTAATAGTCTGCACTATAAAATTAAATTTCCCCACCTTCACCCTACAAACAAAATAGTACCCATTAGTTAGCCACTACCTACCACACACATATTACATTGCCACAAGCCCGCTGTGCCATCACACACACATTACTGTGCCCTTTAATCACCATGCTCCTTATGATCACACTGCGCCCACCATGCTGCTTTTGCTCCCCCTTCTCCTGACCCCCCTTCATCACACTGTACCATGCTGCTTTTGCTCCCCCTTTCTCCTGGTCCCCCTTCATCACCCTGTGCCATGCTGACCTTGCCCCGCTTCACACTCTGCCATGCTGACCTGGCCCCCCTTCACACTCTGCCATGCTAACATGGCCCCCCTTCACACTCTGCCATGCTGATCTGGCCCCTCATCACACTCTGCCATGCTGACCTGGCCCCCCTTCACACTCTGCCATGCTGAACTGGCCCCTTCATTCCTCTCCCCATGTCCCTAAGGCTGGCTGGGTGCACACTTACCGGTGCAAAGCTCTGGTGTCCTTCCATCTTGCTCCTCTGGGCGGCTGGATAACAGGAACTCCTCCTCCATGGCTGGACGTCGCCGTCCCTTCATTCCCCTGCTCAAACTGAAAAACACACTACCGCGCAAGTGCAGAGAGTCAGGGCCGGATTTACCGCTAGGCAACCTGCGCGCCGAAGAAGAAAGGCGATAGAAAGGTAAGTAAAACAACGGAGGGACAGAGGTGGTGATGGTGAAGGGGCACAGAAGTGGTGATGGTGATGGGCACAGAGGTGGTGATGGGCACAGAGGTGGTGATGGTGAAGGGCACAGAGATGGTGATTGGCACAGAAGTGGTGATGGTGATTGGCACAGAAGTGGTGATGGTGAAGGGCACAGAGGTGGTGATGGTGAAGGGGCACAGAATTGGTGATAGTGATTGGCACAGAGGTGGTGATGGTGAAGGGCACAGAGGTGGTGATGGTGAAGAGGCACAGAGGTGGTGATGGGCACAGAGGTGGTGATGGTTATTGGCACAGAGGTGGTGATGGGCACAGAGGTGGTGATGGTGAAGGGCACAGAGGTGGTGATGGTGAAGGGCACAGAGATGGTGATGGGCACAGAGATGGTGATTGGCACAGAAGTGGTGATGGTGACTGGCACAGAAGTGGTGATGGTGAAGGGCACAGAGGTGGTTATGGTGAAGGGCACAGAGGTGGTGATGGTGAAGGGGCACAGAATTGGTGATGGTGATTGGCACAAAGGTGGTGATGGTGAAGGGCACAGAGGTGGTGATGGTGAAGAGGCACAGAGGTGGTGATGGGCACAGAGGTGGTGATGGTGAAGAGGCACAGAGGTGGTGATGGTGATTGGCACAGAAGTGGTGATGGTGAAGGGCACAGAGGTGGTGATGGGCACAGAGGTGGTGATGGTGATTGGCACAAAGGTGGTGATGGTGATTGGCACAGAGGTGGTGATGGTGATGGGCACAGAGGTGATGGTGAAAGGGCACATGTGATATTGTGAAGGGGCAAAAGTGACAATGAAGGGGCACAATGTGATGATAGAGGGACAAAAGTGACAAGAGCACATACTTGGATTTATGCGTATTATTTTTGCAAACAACTTAAGTATTTCTGCCCTGACTTCAATATTTATTAAGTTTGACCCAACTACTTAAAAAAACGGGACTGCTTGGTAATTATTTAGGGGTGCCTTTTTCTGCAGCAGGGTGGTCTTGCTCTTTTCACATGTTAGGTACGCCCCCAAAGATGAAAGCCACGCCCTCACCTCTTTTGGCGGCGAGCCGCCAAAGCGGCGGCACCTACTTTCATATCTGCTTAACTATAGGGGTATATGGTAGGCATGCGGCAGCACATGCTTTCACTTCTACGTAACTATAGGGATATATGGTAGGCTGCAAAAATATAGTGCTATGGACTGTTTCAGGGAGGGGGCCCAAAAACAGTATCCTGCCTAGGGCGCTATGAGGTCTAAATTCGGCTCTGCAGAGAGTCCAGACACGGCTCTAACCAAAGTGTTGCCATCAGAAGTGTCGGTAGTCAGCCGCATTGAAGCTCCGCCCTTACAACGGAGGGGGCAGAGCTTCAATGCGGCGGGGTCTACTGGTGGATAGCCCAGCTCACTGGCAGGCCAGCCTGATGCTGCCCCCTTATTCTGGGACAAGACTTTCCCCTGTTCTGGAGAATTATAGCCAACCTGATTGGTCAGAACATGCCAGCAACTGAGTCACTGGTCAGACATCTGACCCTACTTGTCTTTCATACCCCGGAATGGGAGATAGAGACAGAGAACAATACCTGGAGCTTGGATACCAGGCTTTGGCCACAATGTCGCATTCCAGAGACCTGAGAGAAAGGTCCTAGCTGGAGAAAGTAAGGAGGAAACAGAAACCCTGCCAGAGAGTAAAGGTTGGTCCTTAATATCCAGGACTGTGTCACTCCAGGACTTTGCAAGGGACCAACTTAATGATGCTTAAAGTGCTTTGGAGAATGCTTATAAATATGTGGTGGAAGTGAATGGAGTATGTGCAGGAGAAAACAGATCATCAACTCCTAGTGACCCAGGTACATGTGCCCATACACACCTTTTTTGGGGCCATATGGCAGTCGAGATACTGTCAAGCCTGCCCAGTTTCTTAGCGGACAGCTCCAAAACCTATCAAGCTTACCTGACATCTCTACTTATAATTCCAGTCCCATTCGAACGAATTGCCATGGACTTAGTGGGTCCGTTAGAGAAGTCTGCCCGAGGGCATCAATATGTATTGGCAGTTCTTGATTACACTACACAATACTCTGAGGCAATACCACTACGGAATATTAAATTAATCACTATTGCAAAAGAATTACTAATAATGTACACTAGGCTTGCATTCCCAAAAGAGATCTTAACGTATAAGGGAACTCCCATCATGTCAGGATTAATGAAAGAGTTATGTAAATTGCTAGCGTTACAATGACTGCAGACTTTAGTTTATCATCTGCAAACCAACGGTTTTGTTGAGCGGTTTAATAGCACCCTAAACCAAATAATTAGATGTGCTGTGGCTCAGGATAAAAGAGATTGGGACACTCTGTTACCCTATCTCATGTTTGCGATAAGAGAGATACCTCAGGCATCAATGGGGTTTTGTCCCTTTGAGCTTCTGTTTGGGAAAAACACTGTGGCGTTCTGGACATCCTCAAAGAAGTTTGGGAACATCAAGGTCAGAATCAAATATAGTGAAGTTTGTGACTCAATTATACGATTGACTACAAAAGATCGGCCCGTTGGTAAAACAATATATGATAGAAGGACAGGGATGGCAAAAGTAGGGTTTTGATACCAAAGCCCCCTTGCACATCTTTAACTCAAGTGACAAGGTGCTCAGCCTAATACAAGCTCAGGAAAGCAAGTTGTATGTGCATTGGCAAGGGCTTTATGAGGTAATAGACCACATAGGGCTAGTAAATTACAGAGGGCTGCAACTCAGTAGACAGCATCTTTTTGCAAGTCTTTCATGTTAACGTGTTAAAGCTGTGGGTGGAGGAAACCCAAACATTAACGTTGGGAGCAGTACAAACCGAGGACTGCATAGTCCCCATGGAGTCTTCCCTGACATCTTTTCAGAGACAAGAGGCGTTAGAAATGGTGGCTCTGAATATTTCTGCTGTTCCAGGGCGTACCAAGATAATTGAACACGATATTGTCACCCCACCAGGAGTTAAAGTTAACCAGCTGCCATATAGAATACCTGAGGCAAGAACGGCTGCAGTAAAACAAGAGGTGGAGGACATGTTGCAACTTGGGGTAGTGGAGGAGTCCACCAGTGAGTGGAATAACCCCATAGTCCTTGTGCTAAAGCCTTCAGAGGCCATTTGCTTCTGTGATGATTTTAGGAAGTTGAATAAGGTGTCTACGTTTGACACATATCCGTTGCTGCGGGTAGATGAGTTAGTAGAGAATCTGGGCAAAAGTCAATATCTGACTACCCTAGATTTGACAAAAGGCACTGGCAGATACCACTCACTGCCTCAGCCAAACCCAAAACAGCAGGATCATTAAACCTATCTGTACTTCTCCCTGCTGGACAGGTCCTATTCTGGCTACCTTTTCCACAATATGTATGTATGTAGAGTTATACATTTGTGAAGCAGTGCATCTAGGTTAAAGAAATACAGGTGGATAACTTATGTGTGACAAAATAATAGTAACTTACAAATTTTGAAGTGGTTTAAAAGCATCTTTTTCCACAGCTTACTGCAAGCTGACAGGGTGCATCTGCAATCAAACAGAACATCTGCAGAGAACTCCAAGGTGGGAATGTCAGCTGTCCATCAAGTTAGGGCTGTGGGAGGACGACAGAAAATTTAAACCGGTCTTGTTCTTTTGTACAGTGTGACAAATGTCAGACAGTGGCCGGTGTGTAGGGAGCAGGTCTCTGTTACTTTAGCAATAGGGTCACAAGAAAGTGTGTGCAACTTTGCTGAGAATTACCTTAGCATATTGACAGTAAAAGCAAAGTATATCTGTGCACCTCCTCCTCAGCTCCTAAATACATGGGCATTATTCATGTCCGAACTCAACTTTGACGTAAGTTCAGTGTTTAAATAGAGCAGCCAACTTGACCGTAATTCCGCCCGTATTCAAATCCAAGCGCATCAAGATTCCTTTTGAAACAGTGCTTGCCGTACGCAGACACACATAACAGACTACAGTATATGCACATGCATAAGTACAATGAAAGTTCACAACCAAACGCATATATTTTTTTAATCGAAATTTAAAATAAGTTACCAGTAATATTTATATAAATATTTATTATATTTTTTTACATGAATTACATAAAGATGATTTAAATATATACTGTACATACAATGCATTTAGATAGTATATGTTATTTGCACACAGTTCTGACGAGAGCTACTGACACGCATATGTGTAATTTTCAATTATAATGCATGTCAGTCATCACTATTAGCTGGCATTTACATCTGACCTGTAGTGGATAAGATATGGCTGAAAACAAGCATACTTACGACACAAGTCACAGGACTTGAATTTGCCATATCTACGTCTGTACACCCTTACTGTATATGGCCTACATTAGTCTGCTTGTTCTCTCCTTCTTTTGTTCCACCTCTCAAGTCCCACACGCTCTTAAGTGTCACTTGTGTGCGGAGATGAATTGCCTGCAATTGCGCTCACTGTCATAATGGCAGAATTTGCAGCATACACTACGCAAACAGATGTACGCTGAACATGAACCAAGAGCATAATATCTATACAGTATGTTAATTTCCTCACCAGGATATGTCAAGGCTTGGAACAGGGACTTAAACAGTGTTCTGGAAACTGAGGACTGGTCTAAAATCTTTGAAACCCCCTAGAGTAACTTGTTATCAGGCCATCTCTTTCGTGCCTTAATCTATAGAAGTTACACATGCTTGGCTTTCGGAGGTGGCTCCAGGTACCGCTTACCACCCTGCCTCCCCTCACTCTACTATCCAATCCTTCCCTCCCTTTCCCACTGACATGATCAGCCTTGGCTCACACAGTTTTTGTTTTGATTGTTAATCCTTGAATATATATATATATATATATATATATATATACATACAAGTTAACCCGTGCATGATACTCATGCATTCTAGTCAAATCAAGCTACTTAAGGTGTTAAAAAGGTTCTTGTCATGCATTTGGGGCTAGGCCACGCCTCCTCAGGGGAAGAGCGTTACTTCCCGATGCAAGCGCCCTTTTTTAACGTGGTTTTGTCCACATGTCACCACCTCATCATTTTTCTCCATCACCTCATCCTTCATCTTTATTGCCACATCTATCCAGGTGTCTATCCAGACACAGGGATCTCTCTCAGCGGTCCTGAGTATCACACTCCTCTCGCTCTGTCACCCCCGGCAACCACCAACCACTCCCCACTGTCACCCCCGGCAACCACCAACCACTCCCAACTGTCACTTCTCCTTCAAGAAATATATATATATTTTTTTAAAATCTTTATAAACACTTAACAATTAACAAATTAAATTAACAAATTATAAACATCTTAGTATACCAAATTTCAGCCCTTTCTGAGTTTTTTTTTCCACACACACTAAGAATTTAGTAGGTCAGTGTATAACTCCGCCCAGCAGGTGGCGCTGCAGCAAATTTCAGCCCTTTCTGAGGTTTTTTTCCACACACATTAAGAATTTAGTAGGTCAGTGTATAACTTCGCCCAGCAGGTGGCGCTGCAGCTTGGTTGTTTTTTTTCCACACACAGACACACGCCACTAGGCTTTTATATAGTAGATTTCTTTAAATTGTACACTGGCTTTTGATCTTACCACTATCTGTTCCTTGTTATAATTCTTCAGTGTGCTACCTTTAAATAAAGAGTAATTTACCTTTAAATGAGAGTCAGTATAATAATACATTATTTTCCTTGAAATGTCAGTGGATTCCTAAGAGTATATCTTTGACCCTTGTTACCAAGTCTGAAATTCACTACCTTGAAGGATATGTGAAAAGAGAATAGCCATCTGTTTATTATCCAAATGGATACACAGCATAAAGTAATACCTTTTTCTTTTGCTAAAACAACTGAATACCTTACATGCTTTAAAAAGACCCTATAAATGTATTTTTCACAGTCACCCAAATAAAAGAAAAATTTAAACTAGTGTTGTGTGAAAATATTCCACACCCGATGCTGGAATTCAGAAATGCATAGTACATGCCATATAATGTGAATCTCAGTCACCAATATATTAAAAAAAAAGATAATATGTGTTGATCTTTAACTGTGTGACCCACAGTGAGGGAAACGCCTTAGGACACCTGTCATATCAGCTTATCTTACTGAAGATAAAAGGTAGATATGTGTTTTGTAAACTATTATGTTGACAGGAAGACAAGCACTAGTGTTGTGTGTTTTTTTCTTTTACTAATGGAATAATGCCCAAAGCAATTTGAGAAAATTAGGAGACCTTTTCCTGGAAATAAGGATAACATTACTGTACATTACAGCATAGTGGAACAGTGGTTCCCCCAGTGCTGCCTAACAGCACTGGGGGAGGAGTTTCATTCCGACCAGTACCCCATCCATGTGGAGTTTTCTCCCTTTCCCAAATAACTACTATATGTAAATGCACAAAGGAACCTCATTTCCAATTACTAGGACAGGATACCGGCGAATTATTTCTTCCCTGCCCAAAACCTCACATAATGTATATTGTTAACTCTAATACCTTTAGTGAAATAAAGACACAGACAACTTCTGAGTTTGGCTAAATAGGTCACAGTTTATTGAATTGACTATATAAAATGGTGGCGGCGAGAGCAAGTCAACTAACAACTAATAGCAAAACCAAACAGTGTACGGCCACAGGCACTACCACTGGTACCAGGACTTCGTTCCTTATGATTGGCTGGTGCTAAATCTTCTGTCACTGTGACTACTCTCCCTCTCGGCACACAATGACATGCCCACACAAAGCAGGTCAAGGAATCCCCCACACAAATGGACCAAGACCCAGGGTGCTTTGAAGGGGTTAATGACATCGCCAATCATCGATAGCACCATATGAATTAGTCGCTGACTGCAAGAGCTCTCCTGACACACTGAAGTCCTTTACAAACAGCCCGCCACCAAGTGACCTCACCACTCCGCCTAATCTCCAAAGGAACGGCTCCAAAATTAACCAAATCCCTACATCTTTGAGCTACACCCTATCAGTTCTATAAAGGTACACTTTGCTATTGTCATGAATTGGTGAGTGAAGTCTATGCCACCCAAGGACTTGACGGTCTTACCCGCCAGCCTGTTGACTTAGTCAGGAGGGTCTTTAGAATAAGGGAATATATAGGGGCCCTCCACAAAAGTCTGGGAATAATATTAGACCGACATATGCACACTCACGGCCAGTGAGCCTTTATAAGTGCACTAACCTTCCCTAAAGGCAATCAACAAATTTAATGATTTCCACCTTTCTAGTTCATTTCACCTCAGGTGTATTATCAATACACAAGGCCTGCCGTGTCAAACGTCCACCCTCTAAACATCTCATGGCAACAGTATAAGGCAACCCAGCTTAATCAACATCGAGATCGAGTGTCTGGATGCCCACAATGAGTGACTTACCACCCAAGTCTGCATCTTCCAGGGCCGTTAAGTCCAAATAAATTGACCAAATCAAATTCAAACTGTGGAAGTCTGTATATCAATGCCCTGCATTCAGGGAACCTGCATATAAATGCTGGTAAAGGGAAACGGTGGTAACCCACATGAAGGTAAAAACCCATCAAACCCCAGAGGCATGCAACTACTCAGGCCTGGTTCCAGGAAAAAAAAGGACAAAATCTCTTCATGCACCCGCTAAAAGCAACAAGCAACAAAGCCCTGGGTCACCGATAAGGGGTGGAGAAAACGACCAATCATACATCTCATCCTCTTGGGCTAATGTAAGCCCTGTAGGCATCTGACTTATGTCTGCCCAGGGACTTAATCACAGAATTGGAAGGGCCTCCCTTGGCCACAGAGGTAACCGCCCTAATCCAAAAGGAGTGAGGGGCCTGGGTCTAAACCCACGTGCACTAAGGCACACTTGAGTATGTTGTGGTAATGCAATTTGACTGGCATTGCCACATCCGCATGGATCACCCAAGGCTCCGCCCCGCGGTTTTGGACCCTATTACATCTGGAACACAAAGATATCAGGACACATGAGCAATAAATGTTTTAGATTCCCCTGCGCTACCCCCAATTGCAGCAATATACACCTTTAGGTTAACATCCAATTTAACCAATATTACAAAACATCCCAAAAAACAAATAAAGTGTACTGTGCACTATTGGTACATTATACAATACAATAAGAATAGAATTTCATTAATTATACTTTACAGCACTTGGTATTCCCAGGTGGTCTCCCATCCAAGTACTAACCCAGCCCAATCCTGCTTGGCTTCCAAGATGAGACAAGATTTGGGCTTCCACAGTACACTTTATTTGTTTTTTGGATATCAGGACACATGCCTTGATCCTCCTGGTTCGTTAAGGACATCTGTTGATCTCTCCCCAGCCGATCAGTCTGGAACCTGAGGAGTGTAGAAGCCAACAGGTTAATTGCTACATCATGCATCAAGTAAGTAATTTGCCCCCAGCATCTCATTTTTTATTTTTTTAAATTTTTTATTAAAGTAGGCCTGACATATGGCCAATAGGCATCAAGCTACCATAAAAGTAATTGCTTAAACGCTGCACCGAAAAAACAGACTTAAGCCATGGCTGTAGCTGCTCCAAACCTAATTGAATGGTTTTGTAGTAATACGGGTCTGAGCCGATAATGGCCATGTACTACATAAATTACGCCACACTAAACTTTAGGCAGGTAAGGTATCCCTCTGTAACAGCCCCCCTTCTCAAAGCCGTAGCTGTAGCTGCCTCAAACTTAACTGAATGGGTGCTAAGCTGCTTCGAGCTAAGACTATAATATAGATGGCGAAAAGTTTACTCCCACCTATAGTTTATTCAGGGAAGAAAAGTCAACGTGGAGCACCCATGAAATCTATATGCTATATACTCCATGCCAAAGCAACTGGACATATGTTCAGGTCTACAGAAGTTTTCCCAAGGCGCCTGTTATTGTCTTGTGAATAGAAGCAGAGAGATAAAACCAAGTATACTGAAGTATTAAAGTAATTTTATCTTTTTCAAATAAGCATTGCCCAATCAATTGTATGTGTTTCCAAAGCACAGAGTGATTTATTTTAGCAGATGTAAATAGTCAACAATTCAATACATTATTATATTAAAATACAGTACAGTACAGCCAATACCAAAAGATACATACATACCGCGCTCTTATCGCATGCGCTCGCTGCGCTAACCACGGGACCCAGTGGACAGTATATCTGTTAGAATACTGTGATCAGTGGAGACTGAGAGCCATGGGGAGTGCAGCGATGATTATATACAGTACAGTGTTACACAGTGAACAATAGAGATGACGTAGATTGTTTCTATAGGTCCAGACTTTGGGTGGGTCCAGGGTAAACAGGTCATAGGCTGATTCAATCTAAGGAATCCAAAGGTGGGGGTCGTCTCTCCAGGGGGTCTGCTCCTTTCATAGCCAGCATCATACAAAGGTTTATTACCTAATATCAATAACTAAAGTATGCAATGTGCGATCTCTTCGCCGACTGCACCGGACAGCTGCTGATGACTAGGGGATCAATATGATATCAGGCATGACACCTTTCCTATAACCTAAACCTTTAATAACACTAAAATGTACATATAATCATATTATATAAACTAATAATAAACCAAATACTATCTGCTCATATTACCGTGTAACGGAACCAATATGAATATGAATTATATAAATAACTAAATGTTGTAAAGCGAGTGTGTGCGTGCGTATTTTACCGTGCGATCGCACCATGCCACGTGTTACGTGGCATACGGATCGCAATCACACGACCAAACAATATTAAACCAATATACTTTCGTTCATCCAATTATACGACTTCAATAGTCCACCCTTTGATAGTATAATAAACTATCACCTTAAAGATGTTATATGCATGATCTCGGTACCACGTTTCGTTATGTAATACAAGTCCCCCTTGGTGTATGACCACGCTGTTTGTAGATCTAAACAAGTTATCATAAGAGAGAGTCTTAATCCTCTAAACGACTTCTTCTTTTACTATGAACCGTACACTTCTGGAGCTTGGAGATAACATTTTGTATGCCCTTCAAGGGTGCAATAAAACACTTAATACATTATTTGGAAAGGTACAAGGCACAATAGAACATGTATCAGTTATACAGAATACTCTACTACAGTTCTTCAAGTTTAACAGGTTCATCTGTCCAACGCATTTCTTTAAGCTCAGAATACATTTAAACACTTCATGTTCATCAATATCATCATCCTATGTCTATCAATAATGTCATATACAATCTTCTTTAGCTTGCGTTAATACACACACTTCTAATAATGTCATCAGTTCTTTTCATCAACACTTGTGGGCGGGCTATTGTCTGTTCGTTCTTCCCAGTCTCCCAATATTTAGATTTAACAGTGATCGGCTTGCAAAGCATTGGGAGACTTCAGACTAAGGGACCTAGGTGTCGTACTTTTTCCCCTAGTGACCTCCCACCTATAGTCGGGTACCTCAAGAATATTTAGTGGAAAGAGAACTAATCCTACTTGATATAATCACTGAGGCACGTGTGAGCACGCCCAGCACTTTGTTTGGTCTAAAACCTTACCCTCCCAAGAATGATAATCATTCTCAAGGATGCCTGCTCAAGTCCGAATATTACTGGACTGGTATCGCTGGGTGTACCTCTTTTTAACCATGGGGTTACCGTACTTACAGATGTAATGCTACTCAGACAATAGCCCCTCGCACTTTCTCCAAGCTCCAGAGTTTCCAAATTTTCCTTTACCTCTGAATTGAATAGAGTAATTGGCTGGACTGATTATGCTACTAACTTCTCCTTCATCCCCAATTCCTCAACATCATTATCTGAACCAGTCTCTGTCACCTGCTAATAATCAAAGGAATTGACCGTCCCGAGAAGAGAATGAAATGAAAGAACACAAAACCGGAAAAACTACAACTTCATGCTGGACAACTGTCTTAGCCTTTGGCTTAGGTGCTGCTAACTGCATTCGAGCCCTTCCAGAACAGACTCATGAGTGCCCTTGGACCCTTCTCTTAGTGTTGGCCCCTCTGCAGTGGGTGGAATGGGCACCAGTGTGTCCCTGCTACCCTTGAAGCCGTGATGCTGGTAGCCTACACCTCGTACCTGTCTGTCAAATAACCTGAGCCTAAGAAATTATTGCTCCACAACTTACTCTCCCGATCCAACATCCTGACAGTTAGTGTGACTTTTCAGTAAACAGTGTTTTGGACGTTCTCGGTTGCTTTCTCACTATTTACCTTCTCTCAAGGTCTAACCTAGCCTCCCAGTTACAATCTCATCTCACGAGGGGTCAAGAACATTTCAAAATCATCAGGTTAAGGGGCTACCCAGGAGTGATCTTTTGGTGGCGGGGAAGGACTAATGGCCGAAGCTATCAGTCACTTCAATCAAGTTCCAACTCTTATTCTATTCAATTCGTTCTACCTAGTACCACTACTTTATGTTCACACTGGTTTATGGCTAATTGAAAGTATGTGATTTGTTACCACTACTCATATATTATACCTCTATTATCAATAAAATGAATACCCCTATCATCTATTATAACTCTAGGACTATCACATTGAATAACAAAAGCTTTGAGTATGTGTTAGGAACCCCTCCAGCCGGCACGACACAACCCGGAATCTACTCTGCCAGTCAGGTGTTCACTGGAGCCCCTGATGGTGGGGACAGACTGGGCTGCAGACTGACAGAGGGTCGTGAAGTGTGTACCGGCTGGGGAGAACCCAAGCAAGCGGAGTGGAATCCAAGCAGAGGTCAGGGGCCGGCAGCAGGCAACAGTACCAGTATACAGGCTGAGGTCAAAGGGTCACGAGCAGACAGGGAGGTCGGTATTCAAGCCAGAGGTCAGGGTCACGAGATACACAAGCAAAGTCCAAATCCAAGCCAAGGGTCATACACGGGTAAACAACAGCAAGCCCAATAGACAGGAACAAGGCAGAAAGCAGGTACAGCAGACTGGATACAGAGACTATAACCGGAAATGAGGTAGCAG
Source organism: Mixophyes fleayi (assembly GCF_038048845.1). NCBI lineage: Eukaryota > Metazoa > Chordata > Amphibia > Anura > Limnodynastidae > Mixophyes > Mixophyes fleayi. Next base: position 227,474,724 of record NC_134405.1, read on the forward strand.
ACCTCATTGCCTTAAATACAACCCACAACCAATCAGAACCTGCCCCTAGACATAGCCACACTTGCAGGCTAATTGCCAGCACCTAGCAAGACCAATCAGGGCTTAGCCCTGAAATCCACACTTGCAGGCTAATGCCTGCTAATTCAGCCACAGGCTGAATCTGACTGATTGTCCCTAGGGCGCATGCGCGCCTGGCTGCCGGGACGCGGCGCTGAGGAGGCGTCCGACCGTTGCATTGGAGTTGGAGGGAAGTGACGTCCCGGTCGTCATGGTGACGGCCGGGACATTGGGACCGTCAGGAAGTGAGCCGCGGCGGCTGTGAGTACCGCCGCGGCTCGTGACAGTACCCCCCCCTCGAGGAGGGGTTAAGGAACCCCGACATCCAGGTTTCCTTGGAAATTTTTTGAAGAACTCATTCAGCTGTTTAGGAGCATGGAGTTGTCTCAGTGGAATCCAAGACCGTTCTTCTAACCCACGATTCCTCCACTGCACTAGGAAGTGCACCTGACCTTGCACTTTTTTGGAATCCAAGATCTTCTGAACAACGTATCTTGGTGATCTGTTTGAATTTTTCTCAGGCAAATTTGAAGACTGGATTTGAGTAGGATATAATACCGGCTTCAATAGAGAACAGTGAAATGTGTTGGGAATTCTCAACGAGCCAGGAATTCTTAACCTAAATGCGACAGAATTCACCTGCTTGATGATAAGGAACGGACCCAACTTTTTGCAAGGCTGTCTGAGCTTAATGTTTTTTGTAGACAGCCACACTCTCTGGCCCACCATGAAGGAGCAGATGGTACAGTGGCGATCCAAATTTTTTTTTGCGACAAATGAAGCTTGTTTCAGAGATGCCTGTACTTTCCTCCAGATAACTCAGATCTCTTGCAGTGGAACGGATCTCCTGGACACCAACTGGGTTGAGCGAATACAAGGAGTTAGATCTGGGGTGAAAACCATAATTGCAGAAAAACTGAGAAGTTTTAGTAGATGAATGACAGGAATTGTTACAGGCAAATTCTGCCCAGGGTAACAAGGAAGACCAATTATCATGGAACTCCGATGTGTAGCATCGTAAAAACTTCTCTAAGGACTGGTTAACCCTTTCGGTTTGCCCATTTGACTGAGGGTGGTATGCGGATGATAAACTAACCTTGATTCCGAGAAGGGTACAGAAAGATCTCCAGAATTGCGCTATGAACTGAGAACCCCGATCGGAAACGATGTCAGTAGGGAGTCCATGGAGCCGGAAAATATGTTGAATGAATAAGACGGCCAAATCCCGAGCAGTAGGCAGTCTGGTTAAGGGAACGAAATGTGACATCTTGCTGAACCGGTCTACCATTGTCAGGCGCCGTTCCGCACGGCCGCCTGTCTGCTGACAGCGCGTCTGGTTGCATAGCAACCAGACGCATCACTTCCGGATCCCCCTGCCGTCCGACCTCTGGGTGTGATGACGCGCCCCGTTGCTAGGCAACGGGACGCTATGTAGGATTCCCGGCGGCAGGTATGACAGCGCTGCAGCGCTGATTCTGATTGGGTTACCACAGTATTTAAACCTCTTCCTGCCCTCTCACCAGTGCCAGAGTATCAGGTCTTCCTGCCTCCAGCGTTTGTGTATACCAGTTGCTGTATTCGTTCCTGACTATCCTCGTGCTGCTTGTGACCTTTTGACCCGGACCGTTGACCACCCCTATTTGGATTCTGCCTTTGTACTGATCTCCCTGAAAGTTACCGACCCGGCTTGCCTCACCATTCTTCTGGATTTCCCTTTGTATCTCTTCTACCTAAACGTTGTTGACCCGGCCTGTCTGACACCTCCTTGTATCTCGCTGTGGACTCTAGGAAGGACCGCGACCTGCGTGTCCCTGCAGCGGAGTCCATACTTCCTTGCGGGGGTTCCTGGTGAATACCAGGGGCACATTAGACTCCGCGCCTTCCTCTGAGTTGCGCCAACAACAGCAGGTACCCACTATCAGTCGTGACAGTATACTCTGGCCATGACAACGGAGGGGTCTGGTGAACCGTCTGCTCGAGACCTACTCCTGCATTTGGCTCAACAAGTGGAGCAACAAGAAGCAGCCCAAGCGCATCTCCTACAATGCTACCCGCTTCGATACATTTCAGAGTGCTTCACCCGCTACACCAGCCATAACCTCTTCTGCATCCACAGCATCCAGTGTGGTTACGGTCTCTACAGCGGCCTCCGGTTTACGCATCCCGACACCCGAAAAGTTTGACGGTGATCCCAAGAAGTGCAGGGGCTTTCTGAACCAATGTGCCATTCAATTTGAGTGCAACCCAGGGGCCTTTTCTTCAGAACGCACCAAAGTAGCCTTTCTCATCTCCCTTCTCAGTGGTCAAGCCCTTGCCTGGGCCTCACCTTTATGGGAACAAGGGAATCCACTTCTTAATAGCTCCAACTCCTTCATTGAAGCTTTTAGAAAAGTCTTCGATGATCCCGGAAGAGTTGCTTCTGCAGCTACTAGCTTGTTAAACCTCCGCCAAGGTGACCTGTCCGTGGGGCAATACGCAGTTCAATTTCGGACCCTGGCTTCCGAGTTAAAATGGAATAACGAAGCACTGGTGGCAACCTTTTGGCAAGGTCTGGTTGACCGGATTAAGGATGAGCTAATTTCCAGAGAACTCCCGGCCGAGTTAGATTCCCTCATCTCCATATGCATAAAGGTGGATTTGCGCTACCAAGAGCGCACGCAGGAACGCTCTCCTGGCAAACGGTTCATACCACGGCTAGCACCCCAGTTCCAAAATCCCATCCTGCCAGTGGACGAACCAATGCAAGTAGGACGCTCTAAATTATCCCTTGAAGAGAGGGAGAGACGCTTCAAACAACGCCTGTGTCTGTATTGTGGAGATCCGGGACACCTGCTAAGAGTTTGTCCCAAGAAACCGGGAAACTCTTCCTCCTAAACGGTGGCGGGGAGGCCGTTTTAGGAGAATCCACAGTTGCTCCCTATTCTAAAGAAAATTCCCCAGAATTTCAGATGGCTGTCATCCTGAGCACCCCCAAGGGTACCTTTTCCACCACGGCCTTTGTGGACTCCGGCTCCTCCGGGAACTTCATTTCGGCGGATCTAGCTTCGCAGCTCCAAATACCTTTAAACCCATTGCCTCAACCGTTATCTCTGACGGCAGTCGACGGTAGTCGTGTCACCCACGGCTCCATCTCCTCCGTGACTTCTCCTGTTCGGTTGATGGTAGGAGTACTTCATAGCGAGATGATCCAACTTTTGGTTTTGCCGAGGTCCATTAATCCCCTCATCTTGGGGCTACCGTGGCTGAGAAAGCATTCTCCTCAGATGGATTGGGACCACGCTCAAGTTATGTCTTGGGGTTCAGGATGTCGCTTTGAATGTCTGTCTAGAGTCTTGCCTTCAAAATGTCAAGTAATGGCTCATTCCGAGCTAACCCATCTTCCTGAGGCCAATATGGAATTCCAAGATGTATTCAGTAAGGTGGAAGCGGAGATCTTGCCTCCTCATCGTCCCTGGGATTGCGCTATTGTTTTGTCTCCTGACCAACCCATCCCCAAAGGGCGGACCTACCCTTTATCTCGTCCAGAGACGTCAGCCATGTCTCAATATATCTCGGAAAACCTGAAACGGGGATTTATCCGCAAATCCACTTCCCCAGCGGGTGCAGGGGTTTTTTTCGTTAAGAAGAAGGATGGGTCTCTTCGGCCTTGTATTGATTATCGTCCTCTCAACCGCATCACTGTCAAAAATCGATACCCACTACCTCTCATCTCTGACCTCTTTGACAAACTCAGTGGATCTCAAATTTTTTCCAAATTAGATCTCCGTGGGGCTTATAATTTGATTCGCATCAAGAAGGGGGACGAATGGAAAACGGCCTTTAACACCAGAGATGGACATTTCGAGTACCTGGTGATGCCCTTCGGCCTCTGCAACGCCCCAGCCATCTTCCAAACCTTTGTTAACGATATCTTTCATGACCTGTTATACACTTCTGTGGTAGTGTATTTAGACGATATATTAATATTTTCTAAAGATCTGAAAACTCATCGGGAGCAAGTAAAGGAGGTCTTACGTAGACTCCGGAAACATCACCTCTACTGCAAGCTGGAGAAATGTGTGTTTGAGATTAGCCAGGTACCTTTTCTTGGTTTCATTGTGTCGGGTCAAGGTCTTTGTATGGATCCCACCAAGGTGTCAGCTATTCTGGACTGGCCTCAGCCACAAGGCCTTAAAGCGATTCAAAGGTTCATTGGCTTTGCAAACTATTATCGCCAATTTATTCAGGGATTCTCCACCATTATAGCTCCCATTACAGCTTTAACCAGAAAGACTGCCAACCCCAGGGTTTGGTCCTCGGAAGCCATGTCTGCCTTCATAACGTTAAAGAAAGCATTTCCTTCAGCTCCAGTTCTGTCCCAGCCAGATCAAGAATGACCTTTCTTCTTAGAGGTAGATGCATCCTCTGTAGGCATTGGGGCGGTGCTTTTTCAAGAGTCTCCTGCTGGCTCACACAACCCGTGTGGGTTTTTCTCCAGACGATTTCTTCCAAGTGAATGTAATTATGGAATAGGGGACAAGGAGTTACTGGCCATCAAGGCGGCTCTGGAGGAATGGCGACATCTGTTGGAGGGGGCTATATTTCCTGTTACTGTATTTACCGACCATCGGAACCTAGTGTTCATTCAAGAGGCTCGTTGCCTTAATCCTCGGCAAGCCCGCTGGGCATCCTTCTTTGCTCGATTTAACATGAAGCTCACATTCTGCCCTGGAGCCAAGAACGGACGTGCCGATGCATTATCTCGCTCATTTGACGATTCCGATCGTTTAAGACCGTTGGTTCCTCAACATATTATTGATCCTTCTAATATTGTAGCCCTCACTAGGACCAAAACGTCCTCTCCTCCTCCAGGCCGGTCATTTGTGGAATCTCATCTCCGGCTCAAGACCCTGCAGTGGGCTCATTCATCCCGCATTGCCGGCCATGCTGGAATAAAGAAGACAACATCGTTGCTTTGCCGTCGCTTCTGGTGGCCTACTGTACGTGCCGATATTTGTAAATTTATTGCTTCCTGCACTACTTCTGCTCAACACAAGACTTGTAGAAGAGTCCCGGCAGGCCTTCTTCGTCCACTCCCTATCCCCGATGCTCCTTGGGAAAGTGTGGCCATGGATTTTATCACAGACCTACCCCACAGTGCAGGGTTTACCACTATCTGGGTGGTTATTGATCGATTTTCGAAGATGGCACATTTTATTCCGCTAACTGGACTGCCCACGGCCAGTCGTCTGGCAGATATCTTTATCAAGGAGATATTCAGATTACATGGTTGCCCGAGGGAGATCATTTTGGACCGTGGAGTCCAATTCACATCCCGTTTTTGGAGAACCTTTTGTAGGAAATTGAACATAGAATTGAAATTCTCTTCGGGATATCATCCTCAAACCAATGGACAGACGGAGCGAATCAATCAGGACCTCGAGACATTTCTTCGCTGTTTTACCTCTGAGAATCAGAATAAATGGTCTCAATTCCTTCCTTGGGCGGAGTTCTCCCATAACCAACACATTCATGAGTCTACCGGATTCTCCCCATTCTTTATTGTATATGGAAGTCATCCTGTGTTTCCGGATCCTTTTCCAGTGTCCTCTTCACCGGTTCCGGCCGTAGATACTCTTTATCGGGAGTTTTCTCTCATTTGGGCTAAGACTAAGATGGCTTTACTCAAGGCTACTCAGCATCACAAAATCTTTGCAGATCGTCATCGGAGGGCCACTCCTCTCTTAAAGGTGGGAGACCAAGTATGGCTATCCACCCGGGACCTAAGACTAAAAGTTCCTTCTATGAAGATGGCTCCTCGATTTATTGGCCCGTACACCATCATGCAAGTAATTAATCCTGTATGCTTTAAATTGAAACTTCCTCCTTCGCTGAGATGTCATAATACTTTTCATGTCTCATTACTACGACCAGTGGTAATCAATAAATTCTATCGACCTCCCTGTCGTCCCCCACCAATACAAACCTCTTCTGGAACAGAATTCGAAGTCAATCGGATCTTGGCCTCTCGCATTCTTCGTGGCAAACAGCAATTTCTTGTCCATTGGAAAGGATTTGGCCCAGAGGAGAGATCATGGGTGGACAAGCAGGACCTTCACGCTCCTAGAATTCTTAAAAGGTTCCTTCAAACAGGAGGAAGAAGAGGAGGGTATACTGTCAGGCGCCGTTCCGCACGGCCGCCTGTCTGCTGACAGCGCGTCTGGTTGCATAGCAACCAGACGCATCACTTCCGGATCCCCCTGCCGTCCGACCTCTGGGTGTGATGACGCGCCCCGTTGCTAGGCAACGGGACGCTATGTAGGATTCCCGGCGGCAGGTATGACAGCGCTGCAGCGCTGATTCTGATTGGGTTACCACAGTAATTAAACCTCTTCCTGCCCTCTCACCAGTGCCAGAGTATCAGGTCTTCCTGCCTCCAGCGTTTGTGTATACCAGTTGCTGTATTCGTTCCTGACTATCCTCGTGCTGCTTGTGACCTTTTGACCCGGACCGTTGACCACCCCTATTTGGATTCTGCCTTTGTACTGTTCTCCCTGAAAGTTACCGACCCGGCTTGCCTCACCATTCTTCTGGATTTCCCTTTGTATCTCTTCTACCTGAACGTTGCTGACCCGGCCTGTCTGACACCTCCTTGTATCTCGCTGTGGACTCTAGGAAGGACCGCGACCTGCGTGTCCCTGCAGCGGAGTCCATACTTCCTTGCGGGGGTTCCTGGTGAATACCAGGGGCACGTTAGACTCCGCGCCTTCCTCTGAGTTGCGCCAACAACAGCAGGTACCCACTATCAGTCGTGACAACCATGACCCAAATGGTATTGTGTCCTGCAGAAGGTGGTAGATCCACTATAAAGTCCATGGACAAGTGGGTCCATGGTTTTGCCGGTGGTGCCAAAAGAACTAACTGGCCTACTGGGCGGATCCTAGGAACTTTGTTTCTGGCACAAACCTCACATGAGAGGACATGACTCTTGACGTCAGCAGACATAGATGGCCACCAGACTGTACGGGAAAGGATTTCTAACGTCTTGAAAATTCCAGGGTGTCCCGCAACCCTACTGTTATGCGCCTCTGCAATAACAGTCTTCCTTAGATGGACTGGAAAAAAGAGACGTCGCTCCGGAGTAGTATCCGGGGCTAATTTCTGGAATCTCTGAAGTGTGATACTCAGATCTTGGGTTAACCCGGCATGGATTACAGAAGGAGGAATAATCGGCTCTGGGATAGTGACTGGAACGTGGTGTGCCGAGAAACTTCTGGACAGGGCATCTGCCCGGACATTTTTAGAACCTGGTCGGTAGGTGATCAGGAAATTAAACCGGGTAAAGAATAACGCCCACCGGGCCTGTCTGGGATTTAAACGTTTGGCTGACTGTATATATTGTAAGTTCTTGTGGTCGGTAATGACAGAGATCTGATGTGAAGCGCCCTCCAACCAATGCCGCCACTCCTCGAAGGCCCATTTGATTGCCAATAGTTCTCTATTACCGACATCATAGTTGGCTTCCGCTGAAGAGAACTTACGGGAGAAATAAGTACATGGGTGCAGACGATTAGTATGAGGATCCTTCTGTGATAGGATGGCACCGGCACCGATGTCCGAGGCGTCGACCTCAAGAACAAATGTCCTAGCTGGATCCGGATGTCTAAAGACTTGAGCGGAGACAAAGGCCTTTTTGACCTCATTGCCTTAAATACAACCCACAACCAATCAGAACCTGCCCCTAGACATAGCCACACTTGCAGGCTAATTGCCAGCACCTAGCAAGACCAATCAGGGCTTAGCCCTGAAATCCACACTTGCAGGCTAATGCCTGCTAATTCAGCCACAGGCTGAATCTGACTGATTGTCCCTAGGGCGCATGCACGCCTGGCTGCCGGGACGCGGCACTGAGGAGGCGTCCGACCGTTGCCTTGGCAACGGTCGGGAGTTGGAGGGAAGTGACGTCCCGGTCGTCATGGTGACGGCCGGGAAGTTGAGACCGACAGGAAGCGAGCCGCGGCGGCTGTGAGTACCGCCGCGGCTCGTGACAGTTAGCAGATTAATCCCTAGAAACAAGGAACGAGAACAATGAGGTCTTCACCTAGAGCAAGCCTCCTGTCCCGTAAAGTGCGATATACTCTCAGGCACTCAATCAAATGCCTCCAGGACATAATCTCAGGGTAGTAGGGACTTATTTGAGTGTCAGCGACCAAAGGGGTCTGGAGACTTAGAATACATCAATGGACTGTGGAAGTGATAGAACAGAGAAAACTGACATACGCACAAGAGAACAACCAGGCAGGCCAATAATCAACTCAGGCAACAGGAGGGCAAAGAGAGCAGAAGGCAGAGACAGCAGGCATCACAAAAATGCACAGGGCAGGAATGCTATCACCTGCAGGGAGGCTGCTCACTCCCTGCCTTTTAAACTACTGCAGGCCCTCCACAGCCTGTAATTGCAGTGATTTGACTGTCACCAAAACGGAAGAGTCGTCCCACCTGCCTGGCAAACAGCTGCAGGGAAAGCGTAAGCCGTTGTGAATTGCAGCTCATAACAGATGTTCACTTGAATCACATCTATATGCAAGCCCTTGATTTGCATGTTTGTGGCTTTCCTTATTTAACAATGTTTGCATATTTTATACTTTTTGGCAAAAATAATCACAGTTTACATAGACAGGTCTAGTCAGGGGCATAACTGGAAACGTCTGGGCACAACCACACCAAGCCAGTGGCTGAACTTCATTACTTACTTACACTTACTTTTTTAAATTATTAAAGCATACCTGCCAACTCTCCCGGAATGTCCGGGAGACTCTCAAAATCCGGGTAGATCTCCCAGACTCCCAGGAGAGCAGGCAACTCTCCCTATTGAAGTGGGTAGGATAGGATCCTTAATTAAGTGATTCTGGGTAAATTGCATCATTTGGGGCCCGACCCCAATACAAATTGACATTTTCGTTGCGGAGGCCGTGCCAAAATGACACGATTTACCACATTACACACATTCCTACCACGCCCCCTGCACGGGCTACACAGAGGATTTTTCAGGAGGGGTTTCCTCCACCCCCGAAAAAAAAAACCCCTAGAGAGCTGCCGCGCATGCACCCGCGCATGCGCAGGCAGCAGCTCCGTTTCGGCTGCACTGCACTATACAGCAGCCGCGGTGCTGTCAAAGAAGCGTCCGCGGAGGTGCTGTATACAATAAGCGGACGCTTCTTAGACAGCGCTGCGGCTGCTGTATAGTACAGTGCCAATATGAAGGGCACTTTTTTAGCGGAGGGGAGGGTTTCTGGAGACCCAGAAACCCCCCCTGCGTGCGCCACTGCTCTGACCGGGATCTCCTATATTTAATAATTAAAAGCTGGCAAGTATGTACTAAAGATACTGCCAAGGGGGCAATTTTCAACCCAGTCCTTCCCCCTGTGGCTACTAATATACTACTGTTTGTTTATGATTAACATAAACAAACCCTCTTATAGCTGGATCCACCTTCCCCACATGGAATGGGAAGAAATATATCTTGATGTATATCATTGAAAATACAAAATTAGCATTTTTTAAGGCAGCATATTTTGTGGCATAGAAACCAGAAGTAGCATGTAAATTAGCATCTGGTATGAGGCAGGATGGTGTTAACATGACTATGGTATTACTTTGTTGGAATTCATACCAGGGGGTCCCTGTGTGTCTTTTCTGTGTGTTCGAGCTTCTTGTGGCATTTTTGTTTCATTGAATCCTGATGTGCATTCTCCGAATCACCCAGTGCAGTCTGTGACTGTGCTGGGGGCTTGGGACTTTGGAATTTCTTGTGGGAATGGCCAAATGCTGAAGCATACAGTTATTTATTAATTACAGATTACTGTTATATTGTGTTTAAATCCCAATTTTAGATAATGCATTTATTCCTATTGCTAGAACTACATCTGGCTGCTAAACATTATTACGTAATAATCACTGTGTTGACAGCTATGTTGATTGCAAGAGGGAGGTCTGCCCAAATGAATAATCAGGGGAGAAATGAGCTGCACATGATTGTAAAGCCTTTCCCCATTGGCCAATTCAAATCTAGTTCTGATTGCTTAGCTCAGAGCAGTCTACCCCCTCTTCCAGATAGGCAACAAGGGTAGAAATTGGTTTTGGCTCTATAAACTTAGCATATGTTGCTGTATTGTGTGTGTTCATTCTTGTATTCCATCTGGGTGTATCATCAGTATGGTGATACACCACTATGAGCAATAAATACCATTCTGCTTACAAGATCCTGCACAATGCTTAGTAAGCAGTCAGGAGCCACAGTCACCAAAAAAGAGGTGCTGCGGCAGCTATACCAAACTCTCTGAAGTAAGTGGTTCCAGGTAACGGTGAAGGAGTCTGGTGATGGCAGCAACTACTCTCCTACAACTGGTGTACAGTTCACACTTACAGTCAAGTGAGTGTCTAGTGTCTGGATAACCCCGGTATGACTGGTCAGTAATGGCAGGTAACTGACAGTAAAAGGGAACCCAAATCAAGAAAAACTACAAATAAACTGACAAGAAAGACAGGATGGCAGAGTAAGCCCATCTAGTCAGGGACTGGCTGGCAAAATTTAGCCTGAGGGGGTAAGACTAAGCTGAGCAACCTATTAGGCATAATTTAAAGGAAAACAATGCAGGTAGGCCAGTGATCCAGCCCAAGGTAGTTCAAGAGTGGACCAGCACGGGGGGCAGATGCCTCTGCTTCTTGTATACACACTTAAATGGCTAATTTATTCATTTCTTGTTAATGTTTTTCTGTTGATGTAAATAATGTAAATGAGATGCTAAAGAAAACACTAATTATAAGATTAGACAAGAATTTAAATGTGCCAAAGAACATCATTCAGCAATGTTGCTGCTAATGACAAAACTGTCATTTAAACAATATAACATGATTATATTAAATGTAAAAAAATTATGAATATGTATATGGAATCAGCTGGTACTCCAATGGGAGATTAGCTAAATGTAATATAAGTTTTTTCCATCTGGGCTCATGTTTCAAAGAAGGATCTTTTCAGCCACTGTATGGAAGCTTCCATTTCAGCCATGTGACTACTCAACAAAGCAGCAGGTGTGTGACTTTACAGTATCGGTAGGTACAGATGGGAATTATATAAATAATGTATGGCAGCCACATCACCTAGTACATAGCTCCAGAAATAACATTTTTACTCACTCTCCTCTTCTAGTAACCATTCTCTCAAGCCAGCAGCGTGTAAAAATGGAGCAGACAGATTCAGGAGGCACAGTCAGGGGCGCTTTATGGATTTATTGGGCCTGTGTGTATGAGCAACGCTTATGTCCCCAACCCTCCCTTATATGTGACAAGTGGAGAATGGTTGGGTAACATGTACAGTTCTTGAACTCTGCGTAGAACACCACTGATTTGCACTGTGATGTGATCAGCACTATCCACAGACTACTCACTTAATGGAGTGGCTGTGTGAGCTGCTGCTGTGTTGTGCAGTACACTACTATGACCCTCACCTCCACTGGACACTGTAGCACCAACGCTTAATAAAAAGTAACCACATATTATATTAACAGTCCCACCTAATGATACATATACTCCCACCAGCAAACACATTACAATAACACCACCCACATTACATTAATAGTCCCAACACATTAACAACCTCCCCCACGCTCACTATATTAACCCTTTACACTAACTTCAACATTAAGGACCTCATGTACAGTTAGATGTAACAGAAGGAGATAATGCACTTTTTCATATATGTTCAGTAAAATTGAGAACGTCTCAAATGTCAGCATGCCCTGGCAGCAATAGGTATGCTAGAGCTTTTAGTATTAAAAGCACCAGTATGCCCAACCACTTAAAGGCAGCCAAGTACATTCTGCGACCTGTAGCACACCATGGGCAAAATTATAATTTAACTATTTTATCTGCTTTATTAATCCACACCCACTGCACAGAGGTGTGGGAACAGGCCTAGCGCTATCAGCACAGGGTTTTTTTGTGGGCAAAATCAACCTAGGGAATTCATCCCCATAATGACCAGTCTGAGGTTGGTTGATACAATGGCAATGGAACCCAATCCTATGGGTTTTTCTATAGTGCCACCAGCCTGGCAACACTAGAACTGGTTTTAATCTTCTGGGGCAACTTTGTTTTTGTTGTTGTTTATTTATTTAATTCATCCCGTATCACAAGATATGCTTAAATCAGGCGCGGGCTGGCAGGTTGCAGCCCGGGGGGGCGTACAAGCGGCCGCATCGCGTGTCATGTGATGCAGCCGCATGTCCGCTGACGCGGCCGCATCTCGTGACAAGTGATGCGGCCGACGGTAGTATTCGGCCAGTATTGTATCCACGGGGGAGGGGTGGCCGGCCCGAACAGCCGTTAGACAGAGCGGCCCCCCTGCTCCCCGGTCCAGCCTTCCCCTGGCTTACATCATTTGATACTATTTTAACTTGTGATGTGCTTTAAGCGTTTCTTGCTTAAATGCATTTTGCATATCATGCAGGTTACGCACTTTAAATGGGCAGAATTTACGCCTACACTTTTGATGTAAAGTGCATCTGACTGTACATAAGGCCCAAAATGAATAGCATTTATACTCCATCCTAACACTTTGTTCAGCTACTTTTAAAGAGCAGTGAAGCAGACACCTCTGTAGAAGTGATAAGGGGCTGGCCAATGTGCAGGGGAGGAAAGGAGGGCAGTAGATGGGAGCATGAGATACAGGAACCCAGCTGATGAACTATAGCAAGAATGGGTGTGCACCTTTGTTGGAAGCTAGTTTAACTTTTCACTGTACATGGGTGTAAAACTTCATAAAGCCCTTAGGGTTCTATTTAACAAACTGCAATAACCCAAAAATCCATAGAAAATATCTATTGTCTCTGGAGAATGGGTATCGCAGGACTTTGCTGCTTGATAAATCACTAACAGTGCAGTCCCCTTAGAGTTCTATGGGGACTGTGGTAACAAAGTTGGTTTGTATAGAAGGCCAAAAACGCATTCTGCTGCATTTTCATGTCGCTGGATAAGTATCGGTATGTCTTCCGTTAGAAATTTGTACCCAACCCATCCTATGCACATATGCAGATTTTAATCGCACATGCGCATTTCACTTTCTGTATTTGCCGGCAGCGTTAAACTGCAGGTGAACAGTAAATACTGTCTGAGTTTGAGGACGGCTCCGTCGTAGAGTAAATTGCAGCCACACTGCATTATGTATCGCTGTGATTTGCAGCAATACCTAATGAGTGTTATTGCTGCATAATAATAAATAGACCCCTGGATTTCACCTTTATGGTGTTAATGATTAAACTCATCCCCAAGTCTCCTGGTATAATTATTGCCCTAAAAATATCTTGAGATGCATCTAACTCAATATATGCCTGCAATCCACCTTTAAATGAGCCCCTTTCTGATCTAATTATGCCTACAATACGTGCAAAATTCAATTAAATGCCATTACCTAAAAAAAGTTCTTTACTGTAGATCATCATCAATAAATAATATCACTATTAGGATGAGAAATAAATACCATTGACACATAAGCTCACTCACATGAAGAATAAGGAAGAGTATGTTTGGTAATGGAAAAAAATAAAAAAGAGCACAATAGAGAGAATAATATTCTGAACTAATGTCCAATTCTTTTTATTACAGTATTTGCACACATCATTGAAATTCATCTTTGCAGAACTGCTTTACACATCTTTGCGCTTGCGATGAAAATCCCAATTGTTTCCCAAATATGTGCAGTTCCATCTTATAATATTATGTATTACTTTATATATAAAAAATAAACAAATTGCTGATGAAAATAAAAATAAAAATGGAGAAGCATTTTAGATTTGTTGATAAATGTTGTTCTCTGTGCTTGTAACACATCACATTCCCATGTACTCTAGTTAAATTCCTCATTACATATTTAACTTTTGGGATTTTTTACCTCCCTCATTGTAAAAGCCATGGACTTTGGGTTTGTAGCTCTTTCCTTTAATTATTTTACAACTGGAGAGTTGATGAACAAGAGCACATTTAAGATATCCACACCTGTTCATTAGAGTCGGAAATCTGTAGTGCGTAATTAACTAAGGTATTTCATTCAAGATAGTTATTAAGCCACCTGCTTGCAAACCTGTGCTTAGCCTAACTAATAAACCATTGATCATTTATAATTTGGTCAACAATACACAATTGTAATCACTTAGGCAATCTCTCATGCTATATAAAGTATGGCTGAATGCTTAAATGATTCTAGAATTAAACAATATTTGTAATAAGGTTAATATATTCCTGAGAAATGCTTTGTTTTATTATGGCCCTAGAAATATCCGTAGGAGCTTGTAGGACAGTGATGGGTAAGCTGATATACTTCAAGGGCCTCCGATCTTTAAAGGGGCTGACATTACCCTTAATTTCAATAATGAAAAAAAGGCCCAAAATGACCTCAGTATACATACATCAATCATCCCAAAATTCCCCCATATGACCTTCACTTGCTACAAAATTACACCACATGCCACTCACACCTCCTCACACACACCCAAAAAGTCTCTTAGACCTCCCGACATACCCCCACATGCCCCTCAGACCTCCCCACATGCTCCCTACGTGCACCTCAGACCTACATACATGCCCCTCACATGCCCTTCAGACCTTCCCAAATGCCCATTAGATCTCTCTACATGTTCCTCACAACTCCCCCACATTGCTAATCTACTAAAACTTCTTACTTTTACAGCTGATCCCACAGAGGAAGGAGGGGGAGCATGTGGTGTAGTATACACTGTACTCTTCCTTCCCATCAGGACAATAGTCCTATCATCATCATCCCCATTTATTTATATAGCGCCACTGATTCCGCAGCACTGTACAGAGAACTCATTCACATCAGTCCCTGCCCCATTGGAGCTTACAGTCTAAATTCCCTAATATACACACAGACAGACAGACACACAGAGAGAAAGACTAGGGTCAATTTTGTTAGCAGCCAATTAACCTACTAGTGTGTTTTTGGAGTGTGGAAGGAAACCAGAGCACCCTGAGGAAACCCACGCATACACGAGGAGAACATACAAACTCCACACAGATAAGGCGCATAAACTGCTTTAAATCTAAATGTAAGGACTTTGTCAAATCCCCAAATTGCCTAATAGAAGCCCATGAAGAGCAGGAACTTTGGGAAAAACTCTCAGAATACAGGTCATGGTGGAATAAAATCACAGTACACATAGTGGCAATACCCAAAGAATTACATACCTAGGGGTAAATGTATCAAGCTCAGAGTTTTCCAACGGGTTTGAAAAACCAATCAGATTCTAGCTATCATTTAATTAGTACATTCCTCAAAATAGCTAGAATCTGATTGGTTGCTATAGGCAACATCTCCACTTTTCAAACCCGCCGGAAAACCCTCAGCTTGATACATTTACCCCCTAGAGCAGGCCTGTCCAACCTGTGGCCCTCCAGGTGTTGTGAAACTACAAGTCCCAGCATGCCCTTCCAGCTATCAACTGGTTGTCTACCGGCAAAGCATGCTGGGGTTTGTAGTTTCACAACACCTGGAGGGCCGCAGGTTGGACAGGCCTGCCCTAGAGTAAGACTTGTTGATCAATATTTCTGTAAATCTAACCTACTGTGCAGTCCTTATGTACCCATAGGTTTTCCATACATGTTGTTCATTTGTGTGTCATGATCCTGAATCATATAACATCTATTTGCCCACTCCAACTGGTGCAGTGTCAGGGTCAATCAGCATCAGCTCCCTCACCAAGACAGCGATCACTGGGCTACTTTTCAGCCATCACCAGTCCCAATTCTATGGACGTGGGATATTTTCACATTGCTGCAAATATTCAAGTAAAGAATAAAGTTTTCATTTTGTTTAACACTGTTTACTAACAAAGCTATAGCGCTTTTATTGAAAGGGTTAAACAATCACACAATTATAGCAAAGAGGGTAACAATATGTTACAATTACTGGTCTCTCTATAGCCAGCCCCTGGGGTATTGAACTCTGGCACAGTCTGAAGGTCAAAGGGCTCCTCTCCCTCTTCTGCCAGCAAGACAGTGGTCCTGCTTTAATGTCACCCAGTTTGAGAATGAAGAAGGATCTCTGGTCTTTGCAGTGCTTAGTTGTAGTCTCCAAATGTTAGCAGTTAACATAACCCTTAGCATAGACAGCATAACCCCTAGCCAGTCCTTATCTTTAAGACTCCACAATCTTCAAAACTGATTCTTTCTTCTGGTATCCGAGGCACAGCTTTTTACGCTGCCTCCAGTTTCCTTGTCCATTGTCTCTGGGTAGAGGATGGCACTCCCTGATTGGCATCTTATCTCCCAGGGAGATGGACCAGCACCCTGGTGCTGCCACCTCTCAGGGACCCCCTGTCAGCAGTTCCTACAATAGATCTGAACAAAAGAGCCTAATCCATGTTGATGTATTTAGCAACGGCATCCTCCTTGCATGAACCCGTTAGGTGTTTTCTGCAGGTTTCCATGATCTGGACTGTACTTAGAAGCCTGCACAAAGCATCTAACAGTGCTTTTTCTGCATTTTGGATGCATAATAAGCTGCAACTTCTGTGATTGTGGCTTTTTATTGATCTGTGTGGTCACTCACTCCTCCACAGCCTTATACAGCCAACCCAGAGGCTTTTTCACTTCATCTAATGTTAATGGTTTCCATGTTTTATTTGTATTTTAGAATGTGCACTACCAGTGTACAAATCTTTATGGTGAAAATGTGAGGTATAGGAAGGACAATTTTTTTAGTTGCTTCCCCAAACAGTGTGAGAGCCGGAACCAGCGGCGCTAGGTCCTGGCTGCATCCTCGGCTGGTGGGTGCGCATTGGTGATGATATCAGGCGACGCCCCCAAGCCATAGGGACCGTTGATCCGGACGGGCTTTTCAAGTTGTAGAGGCAAGAATCCAACAGAGGAGTACACCATGACCAGGAAGCAGAAGAAGAAGAAGGAGAAGGAGAAAGAAGACTGCACAGCCAGTCCACATGGAAAGCAACAGGGGCAGGCCTCTCGGTGACCTGGTAGGGACAGATAAGTGCTCTTTGTCTGTGTGTGTGCCTCAGCATAGTTCCAGGCTTCTACTCCTAGCCCCCATCCCTAGCCTCCTAACCCTTAAACTTAGTCCAGGCCCCAGCCAGCTCCAGGCTTCTAGGCCCCAACCAGCCCCAGGCCCCTAGGCCTTGCTAGGTCCCCGGTCTGTACCCCCTACACCAGGAACACCTGAGTAGGCCAACCCCAGCCTAACACCTAGGGGTAAATGTATCAAGCTGAGAGTTTTCCGGCGGGTTTGAAAAGTGGAGATGTTGCCTATAGCAACCAATCAGATTCTAGCTGTCATTATGTAGAATGTACTAAATAAATGATAGCTAGAATCTGATTGGTTTTTCAAACCCGCTGGAAAACTCTCAGCTTGATACATTTACCCCCTAGTGTTTGTGCATTATATTGTGACTGTGTACTGTAACCCCCTCCCTCTATCTCCGACTGTCCCATTATTGTATCACTGCTGTGTTGTGTATCTAGTATTTGCGAGTTGCAAGGGTAAGATAGTTGTCAGGGTTGGTGCGCACGTGATTACAGAAGTGTAGTAGTCCACTTACAGTGATTATGACCCCACCCTCTCTTTGTTATTTTATACAATTGCTCTTTAGCACTGATACCTCTGTATTAAGTTTTTCCCCTTAAAATAAATTGTCACAACTTTCATTTCTTTTTTTTACATTTTTTTCTTGGAAAATGGTGTAAAATAAATTTATACTCTTTTTGTTATTTAACCGGTTTTGTGGAGTTTCCGCAGACAAAATCTTTCTTTCTTAAGATTAAAGGCCGAGTATCATATGACAAGGGAAAAATAGATTTTTTCCCATCAAAATTCACCTGATCATTGTGTATTGTTAAACTGAACAAGAGCTAAAAGGTATATTAATGCCTTGACCTATGACCTATCCTATACAATACAGCTCGCATGCTGTCAAAGCGGAA
Source organism: Mixophyes fleayi (assembly GCF_038048845.1). Taxonomy (NCBI): domain Eukaryota; kingdom Metazoa; phylum Chordata; class Amphibia; order Anura; family Limnodynastidae; genus Mixophyes; species Mixophyes fleayi. The sequence continues at coordinate 227,492,772 of NC_134405.1, forward strand.
TGAAATAAATATACATTATGCCACAACACAATTTAAAAGCATCAGTTACACATTTATGTGTTCAGTCTAATAATTCATCAGCATTTAAAAGTAGGAAACGTTTGCAAAAATGATTTTTTTTCTGTCTTGAAAACAAACACTGCAGGTCTCCAGGCTAATATGGGCGGGGATGGACTATTGAAAAACGCAGTCCTTTGAAAGAGTACAAGTTCTGTCAGATGTCTTAAATGTTACTAGATGAACCTGTTCCCTGACAGACTAATAGGAGGCAATTTACACTCAACTGCAAAGATGGGGAATTACTCCAATGTTTTATTGAAACGTGCTCTAGTAAAAAAAGAAAACGAGAGTCTTAATTAGAAACTTTGTCTTCTCAGGGAGTAGAAATTCTCGGATTTACAGCTTTATAGAATATGCACAGCGATTGCAAAGGGTGTGTTATCTGCATTTCATTAGCTTGGCTGACTGGCTGGTAGTTTGGTTAAAGTGCACAACGGAAGCACACTGGAATAAAATGATCACAAGCTCCAAGCTGTAAGTATGACATGTCTTCTTGTATGTTTAGAAAGTGATGCAGGAAGGAGTGAGTGACTCTGATAGATCTTTTACTGTGTTCCAGTGAGTTTAACAGGAGTTTACATTGATTGGAACAAATGTATTATTTAATCAGTCACCGGATGCTTATTTCAACTTTTCACACATGTACATGTATATTTCTCTCTATTGTGGAAATTATTGTTGTCTCTTGTGAGTCTATAATGCTTATGAAATCTTATTATATACGTTCTTTAAACGGGAACATTTTTGCTTATTTGCTAAAACATACATTTTTCATAGAAGAAATGCAGAGCAATTGTGCAGTAATTTTTGTGATTGTTGTTATTTGAAAAATGTATTTTATTGAAGGATTGATTGGGACATATACAATAATCAGTGTCAGTAGGAAAGCAGTATAAACAAGGAGCATTTACAATAAGAGCCAAATAATAAATATGGCACTTACTATAAGTGATGGGAAAGAAGAATGAATGTCAACCAGCAATTTATTTTTGGAATTTAATGTAAAGGGGCCAGAGAGTGACTGAGAGAAAAGAATGTAAACAAAGGAAAAAAAAGTGGGAGGAGAATACGGTAGATATAGGGTATGTGGTTTTAGGGGTGGGGGAACAAATGAGCATATTAAGTAGAGAAAGGTAATCCCAAATTATGATGAGTTGCTCCTGGTTCCCACATTTTGACAGAATGGTTTTTGTGGAATATTTAACAAAAGCATCTCATATATTTCATAGTCTATTGAGAACCACAGAGGTGCAGATGGAGATTTCCATTTGGCTGGCAGGTAGCTACACAATTATGAGCATGATTAATTTGTTTTGATGAGACTTACTGGACATAGATTGAAAAGAGTTGGAATTTTGGTAAAAGAGTGATGTTCCCCTGGGCCACCGATAAAGTGAGGTCTTCTGTCAAAAGAATATGAGTTTTGGACATCCCCACCAGATGTGGTGAATACAGGGCCATCTTTTCCATTGGGCACGACGGGCAAGGCTCTTAATGAGAATAAATAATCCTGCAAAAGAAAAAAACCTGCAAAAAAAAAACCTACAAGGGTCACTGAGCAAGTACATCTATCTATCTCTATCTCTCTCTCTCTCTCTCTCTCTCTCTCTCAGATTATATATATATATCTATCTATCTAGGGGCCCCGGTGCACTGCTTTGCCCGGGGGCCCATAATGTTGTTAAGATGGCCCTGGGTGAATAGAGCAACGGTGAGGCATTCCTTCCAGTAGAAGCTATGTCTAACATCTTATGAAACAAAGTACCATCCATACAAAAGTTTATAAGCGGTTTTTTTTATTTTTACACAAATTAAGCAACTCGCAGTGTGCTCCTGTATCTCACCCCATTCTTCCTCATCCATGTCAGCTTCCTAGTGCACTTCTTGGGGGTCTTTTGTTGGGGGTCTTGAAAGTGACAAGAGAGTCAAATGCTGTTACAGGGTTTCCATAAAGATTAGGTTTGGCTGTTTCATAGAAATGTCTCAGCTGCAAGAATTGATAAACGTTTTCTGTTGGGATCAAGAAATCTTCTTGAAGCTCTGTATAGTGAGGGCAAGTACTAGCCCAGATGAGGTAATTTAGAAAATGCCTTCCACCTGCCAACAAAAGGCAACATAAGGGAAAACTGGGATTATTCAAAGTGGAATAATTGTTGAAGATGATAATAAAGGATAATTCTTGGAAATATAGCCCAGTTTTACTGGTGTTGTCATTGTTGTGCCAAGTAGTGCACAACAACTGCAATAAGAGCAAGTTTTTGAAGATGTTGGAAAGCACTGTCCGGTCATTGGTAATTTGGCGTTTCCATATGGATCCAGGGTATGGGTGCATCGGGTTCCATATAGATTGACAAATATCTATGATAACACGCCTGTGATTTCGACAAACAAAATGTGATTTTATTTTGTGGGCCAGAATGTTGTAATATGATGGTGATCCTCATTTCTTGTGAGTCTGCAGAGACTTTTAACTCCTGAAATTTTAACTCCAGCTTGAAAGTGGTAATATTAGTCCGTGGCCCTTACTTTATACCAACATTTATAGTTTTGGGAGTAACTATGCTTTAAGAGAAATATTGTGTAAAGCTGCACATATAGGCAGCGATTTGGACAGCCACTGAGGTCGTTTGAGACTAAGCTGGTCTCTCATAATTCTGTGAGGCAGATTCAATAAGCCACGAAGAGACACGATGTGTCTCCAGAACAGTCCACTGAGACACATTGCGGTGGAGTTTTTAAAGAAATATTTGCTTATTTTCCCTCGCGCCCCATAGAGATGAGAGAGACAGAGTGGAGATTTCTGTACTGTATTAGCTGCTAAGGTGCACAGACAGGCATCAAGGCGATGTCCGATGGCACCTTAGGGCTAATTGAATCTGCCTCTGTGTGTGGTCCCCAATTGACCCATCACACCCTATCAACATCCGACTGAAAATTCCTTACCCTGCCCATACACTGAAATGGAATGATATGGCTCCCAATTACTTTGGTCAGCTAATGATTGTGTTCTGCCAATGTGGGGGCAGCTTAAGAGGTTTCACAATCGTACTAAATACTTATCACATATGTATAACTTGCTGGATCAAAAACAAAGTAAAGTGCACAAAGCTTAATTATTTGTGGTCATATTATATTAAAAGTACATTAAACACCAGTTGAATAAAGTAGGAGAAGTAAAGTATGAGTGGCATGTCATTAGTCATGCAGCTAATGGATTCCATAGCTAGTAAACTGCATAGTAATAAGCCTCTCCTAGTTATAAAAAGAGAAATATTAAGCTGGGTGTTGATGTTTGGATGGTAAGCAATTAAGTCATTCTTTTTATGGCTGCTAAATGATGTGTACTTCAGTCTGTAAAACTGCATCTTAGGATTGTCATTCCTGAGCCAGCGCAACTTTCTTTTCTGTGTCAAAACAATGTATTGCTGGAGGGATGATGTGCAACAATGACCTCTAATTCATAAGGTAACACATTATGTAATATCTGCCCCACTCTATCATTATCTGTTCATTTGGTTGTACGACCAGTGAGACTATAGTTAGTGAGTTATAAAACCAGAAACCTCCGTTTCACATCTATGTATAGTCATAAGAGCCCATGTTGTGTCCTAAGAGATCATCATATAAATGTGTTTCTACAGATTGGGCAATAGGCAGATGGAGATGTACTGTAGGTAATAATGGAGCACTAAATATCTATTATGGCTTCACTATCACAACAGATACAAATGTTTCCTTTGTACTTGCTGCAAAGAACATAAATGAGGAACACAAAATACAATTAGTTGCTTTCATGATTGTTACATAGTGTACATAGTTACAAAGTTAATAAGAGTCCATGAGGATCAACCTTTTTTCCAGGTTACAACACCATGGTATCGCTGCCAGTTTAGTATCAGTTGGAAATAAACGGTTCCTATAAGCAAACTAGATTTATCCCCACTTAGCTTCCTACTTGTTTTCGTAAGTCCATTGTCAGCACTTTATTATCTTGTATACGAAGGGCCAGAGTAAAACGCTGATAAAGTATGGGTATGTAGATGTGTAATGGAAGAAATCTAGCATCTTATCTTCAGCCATAACATCCTGCATAAAGCACCTAAAAATTGGTCGATGACACATACTTGCAAATGTATGCAATTGAGATTTGTGCAATCTATTAATATTTTATATATTTACATTTGTATTGAATCCTTTCTTTTCAGGCATTTGTAGCTACCTGTAAATTAATAGAAGGACTTGCCTTATGTAGTCTGCATGACAGTCTTGGAGTAAAATGATAACATGCGCCAAGGCTCCTTCCATTTCTTGTAGCGTCTCTGGGGGAAGATACTTCTGATAAGTCGTCAGCTGTGGTCCATTGATATTTTTGTGTTCCTACGTTATGTACAGTAAGGCCTACATCCATTTGCTTAGCATAAAATATGCAAATTTGTAATATGCATGCCCACAAAAAAAAGTGAACAAGGAAGGGAAGGTTCATGCAAACTCAGACCGAGTACAGTAATGACGTGTTCACTTAATTACAAACTGATGCAGACCTGCAAGGAGGCTTATATATGCCTGTCGGTAGCCATATCACTTGTGAGTTCTGGTGTAAATAAACACTTATGGTGAAGCTTCTGACTGGATGATTCACTTCGGAAACTGATAGGTGCTTTCTCCATTTCTCGTACCTACATTATGGGATTTTGAGGGTATATTTTAAAAATGTTCTTCTTCAGACAAGTATGACTTAGCATATAGATGCAAATAAAATTTTACGCGCAGCTGTTTAGAGATTACTTTTTGGATGTATATGTGTCCAATTCAGCACGAACCCCTTAGTGATTTTAAATATATTTATACTGTACATAAATGTTATACTGTAAGTATATAAATTATATACTGAATAAATGATTTAGCATATGGTGCTAAAGCTTTACGTGCCCCAATTTTTCTGACAAGATGAAACTTTCATTCAATTAATATCCAGGCATTAGGGATAAATTTATCAAGCAGCACAGTGGCCTAGTGGTTAGCACTTCTGCCTCACAGCGCTGGGGTCATGAGTTCAATTCCCAACCATGACCTTATCTGTGAGGAGTTTGTATGTTCTCCCTGTGTTTGCGTGGGTTTCCTCCGGATACTCATGTTTCCTCCCACACTCCAAAAACATACTGGTAGGTTAATTGGCTGCTATCAAAATTGACCCTAGTGTGTGTGTGTGTGTGTGTGTATGTATGTTAGTGAATTTAGACTGTAAGCTCCAATGGGGCAGGGACTGATGTAAATGTGTTCTCTGTAAAGTGCTGCGGAATTAGTGGCACTATATACACTATATAGCTTGCTGATGATGCTCAAGCTGCGGGTTTGAAAAGTGGAGATGCTGCCTATAGGTAACCAATCATATCCTAGTTATCATTAATTTAGTACATTCTACAAAATTATAGCTAGAATCTGATTGGTTGCTATAGGCAACATCTTCACTTTCAAACCCGCCGGAAACTTGTAGCCTAAAACATTTACCCCCAAGTCTCATTTATATAGATGCAGAGGTGAAACTATGCAGTGCAAATGCTCTTTTGTGATGGGACTGGTGTGCAGTTCTGTCCTATTTTATAGAAATCACTTGTGCATGTAAAGCAGCGCTGTGTTATGTATGTCTTTGTTTTGAAAGGAACTCTTCATTAATCTCTAGATCAAATGTAGGTACTCCATTTATTAATCAACATTTCTGTTTTAACTTGGCTAGTGCTGTGTTTTTTGTTTTTGTTTCTTTCTAAATACACTTGCAGATTCATAATTGATGTGGTGGTCTATTTATAATAGCCTAGAATGATATGTCAGTGCTGGAAGGGATGTTTTGACACACAGAGCACAGGTTGTGATGTTACCTCATTTTTCTGATAGACAGAAATACATGACTTTGGAGGGAATGCACCCATGGGAGGCAAACAGATACCAGCAATATGCAGATTAAGAACAGGGACAGGAGATAAAATACGGACAATAAAAGTATACGCACTAATTGACTCTTAAATGCAACACTTTGGATAGGGAGTGATAGGCACACAATAAGAATAATTTAAGATTTGGGTACATAATTGAGATTTCAGTGTAAATTAAATTTTTAAAAGCACTTACAGCAGTGTTCTATGTACATATATGTGTGCGTGTATATTGAATAAATACCTCCTCAAGTTTTAAAGCTGGAGGAATCGGGACAAACACAGCATGCACGAGGAGGAGGCATGTCGCCCATCACAGGGGCATGTCCAGTGCTTCTGGGCCACTGGACCACCCCAGCCCCATTTACATCCTCTAACATGACCCATCAAATTTATGCCACCCGTTCACCATTTCTCTGTGATGCAGATCATCAGTGAATGTGACGTAACTCCCAACTTTTTGTCCTATGGGGCAAAGGTGATCGATCCCGTGGGATAAAGCCCACAAATGAAGACAGTTGGGAGGTATGTGGATAGGTCCTCAATGATTCATTTGTTCTATTGGAGAATCAACTGTAGTGCTTCTGTAAATCATGACCATCATGAAAGTCGTAAATAAAGATCATTTTAGATATCATTTTTTAGGAATGATTTGTTTTGCATTTGAGTGAAATATATACATAATCTGTAAACAAATTGCATTTATTTTAAAATAGAGTTTCGATTTAATCCCTAATCTAATTTCCCTTTTTATACAAATTTGCATTTATTGATCTGAGTAGTTGTTACATTATGTTTAATTAAATGTAATAAAATCATGTTTAGACAGTATTATAGCACAATTATCACAAAAGATTTAGGGATCTGCACGTGAAGTCTTTTTCTCTCTCTTTAGAATGGTTAACCAAAGACATACAATGGAACATGTGAACATATTTAACAAATAACCTTTTAATAACCAGCTTTTTCCATGATGATACATCATTACACAAAATGGTAAAATATATGGTACACTGACTGGCTACCAATATTAAAAATCGGGACAGACAGTGGCAAGGTAGAGGATTGTTCTGTATTAAGTGTAAAGCTTGAGAGGTTCTTGGATCATGGTTTGGTAGTGTAGAATAAGAATTCGTTAAGAAATTATGGTCACCAAAAGGTGACTGGGTCTATTAATCAGAGAAGTTGATTTTAAAATTTAAAGAGCTATGATATCCACTCTTGACCATATACATGTTCCCTATCATGGGGGTAATGTCATTTTTTTCCATAGAGGCTATATGCCATATAAGGTTTTAAGGGCTGATGTTAAAGGGTATTGATGGTTCTTTAAGCAGCCGCTAGAATATGGTACATCGCTTTTTTTTTTATCTCTGTTTATTTAAATTCTGGGGTGTGTAGCATAGTAGGAAATTCCAGGGGAACATTATATATATATATATATATATATATATATATATATATATATATATATATATATATATATATATATATATATATATATATATATATATATATTTGATTTATTTCCAGTAATAATCTGATTATACCCTAAAATCTTCCATAGTCATCTTGGGTGGCGTTCCACAGACTATTAGATAGTAATACATACATACATAATACTACTACTTTACTCAGTCATAGAACATCTTCTATTTTTAAAGTTGGTCATTATTTAAACCTTAAATAAGTTGTACCACCCACACACTAAACAGTTTATTACTGTATTTAACCCTATTGGCTGTGATACATTGCAAAGCCTAAAAACAGCTGTTCAGACTAAAGAGGATAGCACATGGCTGGATGGTGGAAGGATAATGTGACTAAATCCCATGCAGTCGCCTTCTGCTCTATTTCTTCCATGAGTTCCTACTGGTTTCAGTCTTTACAGTAAGTCACAGTCTATCACATTTATTATCGCATTCATCTGTTTCGTAGTAATGGTCCATATAGCTCTTCTTTTTTTCTTAAATCTCTTGACTTGTGGTTTTACAAGACAAAGTTGAATGCAGTACAGATGAAGCCTTCAGTAAGGTTTGAAAGTTGTACATAAATATAGGATTTGGAAGCGATGGCTTGTAAAGGCAAGTTTGCCTTTACAAGCCATCGCCGCTTTAAATTTTAGCTGCAAAGTCGCCGATTTCCGGCGAGATGAAAAAGATCGCACCATAATACATTTACCCCCAGGTTTCTTCTATAAATTCGCTAATTGAGTTTTTTGTTGCTTTTCGTTGAAGCTGTAGTAAGTTGGGGTTTGCATCATAGATGGCCAAGCAACCCTGTCAAAGGCCTTCTCTGTATCAAGGGCAAGTGCTACAGAAAGAATTTTTTTTTGTTTATATGGTGTATTACAGCAATTGTTCGTATGGTATCTAGCGCTTGCCTGGACTGGACAAATTTCACCTTGTCAGGGTGTATTAAGGTTGGTAGTAAGGGGTTTAATCAAATAATATTTTTGCATACATTCCTAAATCAGTGTAAGGAGATTGAGCAATAATTAGTACAGGTGGCGGGATCCTTTCCTGATTTCAGGGGTAACTACGATTTTGGCTCTGACTGTGTCAGGATGAAAGCACTGACTATCCAATTTGCTATTAAAGTTCAGCTTCATGTAGAGGATTAGTCTTGTTGACAATGTCTTGTAATAAAACAAATGGTGTATCCATCTTGTTCTGGGGCTTTTGAAGGTCTTGTGATTTTATGGTGTCTTTCATGTCATTCTCAGTGATATCTCTGTTAAGCTTATCCCAAGGTGGTGTTATTGATCATGGTCAGTGTATTTGAGGATACATATTGGTGGATTTATCATTTTATTGACCTTTTATGTATACTGTATAGTGCTTTGTAGGAAGTTTTGAAGATTTTGTTTGTTTTGGCTGGGTTGTATTGTAAGTTACTTTTTGTGTTTTCGACTGTATTGCTTGGAATGCACGCTACAGATGGGCTTCTAATCTGTTAGTTTGCATGGTATCCACTTCATTGCTTTTTTTCATAGATGTTAAAGACTTCTCTGGGTATTTTTTGGTGATAATATTGTTAAGCTCTGCACTGGCTTACAGAAGTTTTTGATAGTTTTTCTTTTTTTTAAGGCTTTTGCCTTTGACTAAAGGGTTGGACTTTGTGAGATCATGTATGTGTGTCTTTTGTTGTGGTGAGTTGAATAACTGACTTGTTGCTTTAATACATGTCTTGTGTGCCTCCCACAACACTGGAGTGCTGATTGCTTTGTAAGTTATAGGAAAATAGTCTGCTATGGTGTCTGCTATATCTGTTTAAAGTAGTGGTATTTTTGAGAAAGTATTTAATCTGCAGGAGGTTCTGATTTTTAAGCATTGGAGAAGGATAAATGTAGCTGTGACTAGTGAATGATCTCTGTTTTGAAATCCAGCAATAACTGGGATGTGGTGTTGCACCCTATTAACATGTCTATCTTCAAGTTTCCTTGTCCCATATTTTGTACGTTGGTCAAATTGATTTCTGTACGTCCTAATCTACTGGTTAGGATTATGTATAGGCCTTGATTGTCATTTAGACTCACAAGTACAGCTTGAAAGGGCGGGAACTACGTAGTATTATTTTCACTCCGTTGTTTTCGGAGTGGCAATATATGTAGAAAGCTTTAGGATACGTTCCGATGGATATTTTGATTCTTTGAAATGGATTCATATAGCCCTTTCAAATGGAAAGGGATATGAACTGTGAAGTATTTTGCATTATTGTTACTTATGCTGATATATTTTCTGTTTTATTTACATAGCAAGTATTTCAAGTGTATTTACAGTGCTCTGTCACATAGAAATCTGACATTGCTCTCGAATAACACGAAAGCGCATGACTGAAAACTCTGAGTGACGTGTTTGTGAAATGTCAAAACTAATACAGAAACCTGCTTAATCCACTGGCAATAATAAAAAGTATGCTGATTATAGCATGACATCTATAAAGCTGCCTTTATCCAACCACTTTTCATTTTAGTTTTTAGAGTCTCTGCTAATTGTCGAGGTTTTATCATATCTATTATGTATGTCCTGTTCTCTAGAAACGACAGTCTGGGATAATGCCAGAGCAATGACACTTTTAATCTTTTTCTTTTTGAGTCTATACCCCAGATACATCTCATATAAATCTATTTTACCTTGACAAGTGGATATTACAAAGTACACAACATTTCAGGAGGCTACTCCCCCTTCTTCAGGTCCAGGAGTGTGTATTTTATCTCAATATGTGGACATCAGAAATGAACTAGCTCAGATGATCATATAATATGTATCTGCTGGTATGTATCCTCAAAAAGAAAAAAATTGGCACTTTAATTGGACAAGCAGAAGCCACATTGTTTGAGAGCGCCACCACCTCTATTGAGAGAAAACAGAGGAAGTAAACTATATACATAGTAAATATTTGAACAACAATGAGGATTGGCACCCTATGCAATGTTACTAAACGCAACCCCTTTCTCAGGTCTTTAGTATGGAAATTTTGGGCGGTACACTAATATTCCATATTAAATAAATACAGAATAGCTTAACACACTGCCACCACTCTTGGCTCTCAATCTCAAACTACCCAGTAACTACACTCATTTATAAATTAGGATATTGTACATATTAATGTATTATTTATTTTATCTATACCATTTATTTATATAGTACCAGCATACCCTGCAGCGCTTTACAATTGGGAACAAATACATTAATAAAACAAAACTGGGTATTAACAGACAACTGTTTGTACACATTCTTTAAATTCATACATGGTATTTTTTTTATTTTCAGGATAGCAATGGATCTGTGAAAAACAAGTTGCAATCCGTTCATGTTTTTTCCCCAGACATGGATGAGGAGGTCATTTCAGTCCCACAATACCCAATTGAAGATCCTAATGATGAGGTATTTAACCTCAACCTCTCTTCCCCTATAGACCCTCATAATACATGTGGTGAGATCAATTTTAAAAATCTAAGCAATGAATCCAGTTTAGAAGATGCAAAGGACATTACCAAATCCTCTACTGAAAATTTCCGTAAGAAAGCAAATACTGTTCCACTTATTATAATGGTTCCTCCGAAAGAGACAGATGGAAACCACAGTACACGATTCCAGTTTGATAGGCAAGCACCTGCCAGGATATCTACCTCACCAACATTGAGGAGACTGAGGAAAAACACTACTGGAAACTTCATGTCATTGCAGGAATTTTTTGATGTCTCAAAGTTCCCACCTCACAAAGAAGAATGTATCTTGGTAAGTTCTTCAGAGCACCTTTGTGAAAATTCCCACCTCTATACAGCCACATCCTTGTAAAAGTACACTATTGTTGTCCTCTCCTCAGGATACTGGGTCTAGTGTTTCTCAAGATATAGATGATCCTGTGAATACCAATGATCACTTAGCAGACCCTGCTCTCCATTCTAATTTTACTGATGTTGAAATGGCTCCAGACCACAGCTGCAATGGAACGTCTGCAACCGAAACAAAAGGAGATATTGGGATGTTGGAACACAGCAGCCAGGTACAGTATGTCATGTTTTATTTTAAAGTAATCTCTGGGATACTCTGCTGTCCTATCAATACTGGCCCTGAGCGGCAGAGGTTAACATACAGCTTTGATAGGCTAGACTGGGGAAATGCGCTTGCATTAGTTGAGTTTTTGATTACACTATTAATGAAAAAATGCTTTATAAGTATTTAATAGAAATGAGATGGCGATAATCGAAGTGAATATTGAGGTGGTACATTTACTGCAGAGATCCTTATTAAATAGGGTTCCCCATGCAATTAAGGAAGGAAAACAACAACAACCATTTTCACCATCAATTGGGCTTTTCATCCATTGATAAATATACCTATAAGTTATAGTTGAGCATTGTAAAATATAATGATACCATTATAAAGGCCTTAATATATTGAAACCGAAATAGTAATAGTTCCAGTCTTGTACTACAAGATGCAACACTGAATTAATTGTATTCATTTAATTGTGTATGTATGTGTGTGTGTGTGTATATAGATATATATAGAGAGAGAGAGAGAGAGAGAGCGCGTGATAGGTGTGTGTTTGCAAATTCAACCATTATCTGACCATAGTGCCTGCAATTATTATATTTATCCAATAAAATATCTCCATTTTCCTATTGCAAAACAAAAATGTGATACCCTAATCAGATTGCTTTTATTTTGTGAGGTGCGGTAGAAGCACTGCTTACTTCATTTTAATAGTTGCTCTAAAATAAATATAGAAATGTATTGACTATTGCAGTCGGTAAGCATAGCATCTTAGAATGCCTTTCAGCCCAGGTTTACGTTTGGAAAATCGGTGGGGCTAAAAACACAGAATACTCTGTCCCTGATGAAATAATGATTTGAGGTAGACACGGAATGAAATCAGATGTCAGCTGTCAGTACCCTTAGCAACTGCAACTACTTTGGAATGCTGGCACTGTATTTCTGTCTCATTAACTGACATTTGTGTTTAATGAATCAGTTTGTGGTTGTACAGCAGAGGGCCCTTACAGTTAGTAATTCCTGGCAACCTATTCACACCATGTCAATACTCATTGTTAGAGTGAACCAATGCTGGTCTTATTGTATACAAGAATGGTGTAAGTAGAAAATGTCAGCCGACATAGTGATAACTTTTTTATTTGTTTATCCCTATTTATCCTTGAATTCTACATATGGACAACCTGGCAACAATATCTACCTTGACAAAGGCATAACTACCACAGTAGGAGGGGGTGCAGCAGCTCTGGGGGCCCACAGCTAGGTTGAGGGGCACCTCCTCTGTCAAATCCGTGTGTGTATATGTGTCAGTATATAGGGAGCCCTTACAAAAAGTTACACCCCTGCACTTAGGTAAACTTTAAAACCGTTCCCCTCTGTCTCCCCTTCTGCTGTCTCATACCACATGCAAAATGAGGGTTGTCTGCTGCTGTTATATAATGTGCTAAGCTGTGACCCAGATTTAAATGCCTTGCACGTACGTTCTGTTGCACCTAATGAATGAAAAACGTGACCTATTTAGACTATGTAGTAACATATCTTGTATGGTTATAGACAGAGTAAATGGTTCATGTTTGTCTTGTCTTGCAGATGAAGGAGTTCCAGCAGTCACAGTAAGTGAGAAAAAAATGTACATATGTTTTCTTCTGTGTTTTTGTTTTTTTTTTTTTTTGCTTCATTTGTTCGTAACACACATGCCAAAGATTTATGTATATAAATATTTGGGTGTGACATTGTATTGTAAAACAGCATTTTTCTCAAGCTGAACTTGTTTCAAAATGATTCTGAAATCTTGGCTTGTGCAATACTCATTAAAAGGAAATGCCATGATGTATGTGCACTAAAAATAAAGAGAAAAGATAATTGTATTTGTTTTGCATACTGTATATATTTATGCAATGAATTAATAACAATGTTTGCACACTCTCTGTTTAATTGTTATATTTGAAAATGAACAAGAAAACACTGGTAATTTATCCCCAGATAATACAGGCATTATGAGGATATCAATACTGTTGATTCTTTGGAACCAATCTGTTGTTGGTTACTAGAGCTGTGTGTTTTTATAGAGTGGCAATCAACGGACAGAGCACAACTTGAGGTAAAGAGGTGACTTAAAGAAGTTGTACAACCAACTCTACTGATCTGCTGTCTGAATGTTAAAACCTTGATTTAACGCAGAAAGAACAGGAATGACAAGTAGCCTATCCAGTTCGAGATGCACTTCTAGGATAAACCACATTTTAGAATACATGTACTTCTATCCTTCCTCTTTAAATAGAAGTTGCCAACAACAAGAAATTAACCCTTCACAAATACTTTGACCTTGCTACATTATGAAGTGCACTTGTTGTTTGTTTTTTTGCACTGACCCATTACTTTACCATGCTTCTAGCAAATTAGAATATTTATACTGCAAGTATCTGTGCAGGACCGGTTCAAGCACTAATGGCACCCTCCATACTCGGAAATGGCACTCCCCACTACTCAAAAGTAGTGACCCCTTAGGTGCTGCTCCTCCCACATCTGCTGCTGCTTACCTCATCAGCAGCATCCTTTGTTCTGGGGACTGAGAGTGAGACATCATACCCAAGCTTACACACTCCCATTGTAACACTAATATGGAGGAGCAGCATCTAGCAACTTCAAATGTTAGAAGCTTCGGCTGCATCCACATGTCAGCGGCCGACACTCTGTGTGGGGGGCGCCACGGGGACCTTATGTCAGTCACGGGCTCATACAGTGTTTGCTGCAAAATGGTAGTGAATTACTCAAAATAAATAAAATAAAGGGCACAGAAAAGAGCTAATGGGTGGAATAGTTTATTTCCACCCATAAGCGCGCCTGCCTCTGCGTCGGCAGCATATGCACCTGGTTTATGACATGTTGTCATCATCATCATCAGTGAGTATTTTCAGGTGCAAAATATACACGCCCTAATAGGCATATATGCCTGTTCCTGCAGGTCTGTACTAAGCCAATGTTGGAACAGGGCCGTAACGAGTGTGGTGCGGGCGGTGCCGTCGCCCAGGGCGAAAGGCCAAGGGGGCGCAGCAGCTGCCCACTACCTGCCTCCATACCTTCATCCCTTAAGTTCCGCTTAAGGGCTGAAGAGAGAGAGAGAAATATAGTAACTTACAAAAGTCTGATGCTTCTGCCCATAGTTCCGCAGTGCAAATATGTGTAACAGAATTCTTTCAGCAAAGTGAGTGCTAGCTACACCCCCACATTAGGTTGGTCACACGCACTTGTCAAATGCCAGTCCCACTTATATGGGGGGCACCGGTGCCCGGTCTCGCCCAGGGCACTAAAATGTCTAGTTACGGCACTGTGTTGGAATGCCCCTTCATTCCCCCGTCATGCAGCACCAGGCACAGGTGGGCATAAGTGCCAGAATTTTACAAGTCTGCATAGGCGCATACGCATGTGCCCACATTCTGGGCGTGCACAGAGCAATTTCACGCAATATATGCAAACCGGCATATGTCCCTCTCAGCATGAGCCCCTTACTGTCTTAAGAGCTCCTCAAACCATTAGTGCACTAGCAACTAGCATTGGGCAAACTTAGGCAGCACCGGCTCTGTGACAGATTGGAGCACACAGAGATTCTGCTGTAGCTATAAATAGTTCTGCCAGATTGAATCAGCCACTGGCAGATATAACAAGCTATCCTGTAACTGGAACAATGGTAAATGTATGTGTGTGTTATTCTTTAAGTAAAAAGGAGAAGTGCAGAAAAAATTACATAATTTCTTGATTTACTGAGGAAAGTTTTACAGAACTTCACTTACCAAGTGATATCCTTAGTATAACAGCTTTTCATGAATTTTAAAACTTAGTCCTTCCCATCTCAGCCCCGTCCCTTGGAGGTCACTGAAAAAAGTAGTCTATATAATAACGGAAAATTCACACCTGCTTATGAATCGCAGTATATTCCAAAATAGGCAGAAATTCTTATACAAGCCATAAGTTTCCTCTCGCACATCACAGAATCCTAATACATGCAATCAAGAGAATATAATTTTGCCTACCGGTAGACTGGTAGCATCAATATAAAATAATAATTATTTGGGATAATAATCCATTCTATCCTTACCCTACCAGATAGACCTTTCTGTTTGATGCTTTAGGTGTAGTTCATTTTCTTGATTATGAATATGCAAATTGCTCAAATAGGAATGATGAAAGAAATTGCTTTGATCTGAACATTTCTTATTTGAAATGATCTGACCATGTGCTCTGAATTCAATATCAATACCATCTGACATATGATCTGATTACTGTACTGAGGAGGTGCCAAGTTCATTAGCTATTGTGAGACAGAGCATAGGCAAGAGTAAGATGCCTGGCTAAGGCTAAGTACACTCTGGAATGTTTTCGTCCAATAATCGGGCAAATCAGCCGACATACGACTGTTCGGTCAGAAGTCTGATTAGTGTGTATAGTGACCAGATGGTCGAAAGTCGTTCCAAAGTGTCCATTGTCTGCTCATTTGGTTGGTCGTACGGTTTAATATCCTCTGACCAATCACCAACTGATCATGTAGTGTGTATGCACTCATGCTCACGATCTCCATAGACTTTACAAAGTCGGGCTCTTTTCAGCTGATGCTAGCAATGAATGTCCCGGTGAATAAATGTGTAGGAGTGCTGTAGAAGGAATAATTTGTTCATTCTGAGACCGAATGTTTTGTTTCAGATTCACAGAAGCTAACGAAATTCGTTAGGACATTTGGATAGCTATAACAAGGCAGTTTTATTCAGTGTGACAATGTGACAAAAATGGATGAATATTGTGCTGTCATTCTCCGAATACTAGAGGGCCAGATGAAGTGCACAGATCTGAAGGTAAATCGTGTCAGTGTGTGTGCATGAATCGCCATACTGATCGGACCTTCAGTTGTAGGTACAAATGTTTGAGCTAATGCGTCGGTCTGAAAATTCTTCAGTGTGTACCTAGCCTAATAGTTAGTTGATGTCAGCAGTACATGGCCCAACAGTGGGTCTGTGTTGCCTCTCAAAGACACTATGAAGAAAAACGGCACCAGCCCTTTTTTCTACAATATGAAATGAGACATTATACACTGAATTTGTATAAGCCACTGACCATCTGTGGGGTGGATAGAAGCATTCTTAATGGCATCTACCTCTGGAGATCCTCGTACTCGCCATCCAGGCTTAGCTCACTCTTCTTCTAGGATATAAGGGGTATATACAAACACAGTTACACACTGTAAAGTATGTGGTAAGGACTAATAGTGAGACAACTATGCAAATGACCATTTAAGGACATAATTAATTATATTAACCACCCGCAGTTTTCCAGTTTATCCAAGAAATACAATACCATTTCTGCTCTAAATTAACTCTGTGTGACGTATCACTATATATTATTCACATACATCCTAGACGAAGGACGGGCAATCATATACATGGTACATATTACTTTTCCTTCCAGCCACTTACAGATTTTGTTATATACATATACAGTATGAATAGATAATCATATGAGCTTAGATGCACACAAAACATCATAGGAACTGAAAGGCCAGTGTCCCACCTATCTACCGAGATTAGCCCATTTTATCGCTCAGCTGCCTCTTCAAGATTTTATTAATGAATTGTGGCAATAACAGCTTTTGTATGACTGCGCTAAGTTGCAAAAAAAAAAAAAAATCATTGTTCTTTCCGCATGCTAAGAAATATACCCTTAACTGATATAGGTGAAAAGGCTGACTGCACCCTGTGAATGTATTATGGCGATACTGACCTTGGGCCTGATTCATTAAGGAAGTTAACTTGAGAAACTTCTTATTTCAGTCTCCTGGACAAAACTATGTTACAATGCAAGGGGTGCAAATTTGTATTCTGTTTTGCACATAAGTTAAATACTGCCTGTTTTTTCATGTAGCACACAAACAGGGCCGGATTAAGGGAATGGAGGCCCCTGGGCTAAGGGGCCCTCCATTCCCCGCGAGGCCCCCAATGTGAGCCATCCGCCGCCCCCCGCGAGGACCCCCCCAAGCACTTACCTGTCAGTGCAGTCCTCCGTCCTGGCGCGCTGTAAGCTCCTTACTGAGGAGATCTCGCGAGAGTTCATGAACTCTCGCGAGATATCCTCAGTAAGCAGACTACAGCTCGCCGGGACGGAGGACTGCACTGGCAGTACTCAGCAGCATTGATCGGGCCGGGGGCGCCTCTGCCCCCGACCGATCAATAATGCTGCTGAGGAGTTTGAAGGGCCCCCTGGATGCCCGAGGCCCCTGGGCTATAGCCCAGTTAGACCTCGGGTTAATCCGGCCCTGCACACAAATATCAACTTTAAAGTTCAGTGTACAAATAAGCTATCAAGGATTTGTGTGCTACATGAAAAAACAGCAAGTATTTAACTTATGTGCAAAACAGAATAATAATTTGCACCCCTTGCATTGTAACATGTATTGTCCAGGAGACTGAAATAAGAAGTTTCTCAAGTTAACATCCTTAATGAATCGGGTCCCTTGTCCTTAAATATCTACCAATACATAAAAATCACTCATTAAACAAGCTTGACTAGGGAAAATTACTTATTCCCCTGTTTTGTGTCACTGTGTACTGTAATGAGCATGGAAAGAAAACTAGAGGAACTCAGATGATTGTAGCCAAGAATGGACAATTTCAAGGCTACATATCAATGTTTAAAGACCTTGATGTTCCTGTTTCCACTAAAAATAATGTTATTAGGAAGTTTAGGGCCCATGGCACTGTAGCCAACCTCCCTGGATGTGGTTGCAAGAGAAAACTTGATAGACGATTACAGCACAGTATTGCAGCACAGAAAGCGCCTCAATCTACTGCTTTACAGTTTCAAGCTGTCCTTCAGACACAAGGTACAACGGTTTCAACTTCCATCTGACACCTTTTAATATGTGCATGGCATCATGAAATCCTGAGATTACAGGACCATTTTAGAATGCACTGTTGAACCCAGTGTCAGAAAGCTTGGTGTCCATTGAAGGTCATGGGTCTTCCAGCAGGATAATGACACTTTTGAAAAATTCTACAGGATTGTTTCAAGATGTTGGACTGTTTTAAAGTGGCCAGCAATGAGTCCAGGGGGTAAATGTATTAAGCTCCGGGTTCTTCAACACCCGCGAGTTCATCGTCTTTTCAGCGCTTAAATTTAAAGCGGCGCTGCCTTGTAAAGGGGAAACTTCCCTTTACAAGGCAGTGCCGCTTTAAATTTAAGCGCGGAAGACGCCGAACTCGCGGGTGTTGAAGAACCCGGAGCTTAATACATTTATCCCCAGATCTAAACTTCATTAAAAATCATTGGCCGAGAGATCTGAAAGCAGCATATGGGAGTAGGCACCCTTCACAACTAGGAGAACTGGAGCCGTTTCCACAAGAGTGAACAAAACTGCGAACAGAGAAAGCTCATCCATGGCTACAGGAAGCGATTGTGTGTCCAAATATTTAAGTCTAGGGTGCCAATCATTTTGTAAGTGCCATTTTATTTTAATTTTTATGATTTAGTTAAAAGTATATACAATTTTATATTCAGAATGAAAAACATGCATTCTGTAATAACTGAGAGTGTTGAGGAGACCAAATATTATTGTTATTTTGAACTTATGTTTAGAGGAAATTGTGAGTTATTTGCCAAAAGTGCTAATATACCAATATTTTTGGCCACAACTGTATACAAGTATATATTTGAACTCATTGATATATAATCTTTGATATATTAATGTCAAATATTGGCTTTCCTTGGTCTTTAATTTATAAAATTTGTTGTATATTACATTTTTAGTGATAATTAAAAGTAAAATGGAAATTAAGTTTAACTTGCCAGCCAGTAGTTAAATCTTCTTGGAATGCATGTTTGGGTACATGTCTAATCTCTTAGTACCTTGTCATTATCCCAGTATGCAGTCACCCTCTAATCTAGTCATGCATATGTATGTAGTCTGTGGTCGAATTGGAAATTTAAAAGTGCTGGTATGAAAACTTAAAGTGAATGGTCGGTCTCCTCTAGACCCTCAGACGCCTTAGGGATTTTGATAGAAATTAATTTTAGATTCTTTTTAACATTTATATACTAGAATTTAAAACCTTAACATTTAAATGATGCGAGGCTAATTCACACTGTGTCCCATGCCTCTTCTGTGTCCAATTGGAGGTTCAGTGTTATTTCACCTAGCACAGACTCTTTCATGCTACAAGGGATGAAATTTCAAATCTGTTAAAGTTACTTTGCAAACAATGTGTCCATCATTCTCTGACCTTACATGCTTGTGATCCCCTGCTCTACTTATGTTTTCCTTTTTTGGTGTAGAAAATATTTTTGGATATTGGCAAATTGTAAATGTGGAAAACTTGGAGACCACTTTGCTGTTCTTTGGAGGCTGACTGGCTTGCGACAAAGGGGTTGCAAGTACACTGTCACTGCTGCGTCTTTGAAGCTCCATCCCCCACACTAGGGGCACATCAGCCTGTGCTTTATAGATCTCCAAATGACTGGTGGCTCCTTGCCTCGCAACCAGGGTCTGGTTGGCGAATTTTAGCCTAGTGGCAAGACTTGGCTCAGCAGCCTATTAGGAACATTTTAAAGGAATAAAATGCAGGTAGCCCAGTGAACCAGTCCAAGATGACATTAATTGCTTTTTAGACACCACTTATGACTTCCTCCCATGAAGTGCCTGAACACAGGTCTGTCCCATGGAGCTTTAGGGACACTTTATATCCTTGCAGAACCATACCTCCCAACAGTCCCGATTTTAGGGCTTTGTTCCTCCCGTGGATGTGTTTGTCCTACGCACTGGCGGATCCAGGGGAAGGGGCGTTTGGTTTGGGGCAACTCCCCCACCCGCCCCCTCCCTAGCAGGGGCTTGCTGCCTGTGGCTGCACACTATGTGTGGGTCCGTTTGGCCTGTCTCTTCCGAACGGACCTGCACATAGTGTGCAGCCGCAGGCAGCCTTAGCTTTCAAAAAGGGGGTGGGGACTATATCACTTCCCCCTGTAAAATAATATTCTAGATCCGCCCCTGGTCCCGCGGATGGGAACGTTGGTGGGGAAAGGAGATATGTAATGGGCAGCCTAGTGCTTAACATTGCTAGGCAGTAGTCTGGGGGCAGGGCCACATCCCCATTGTGATGTGGCCACGCCCCCTGTATCTCTATCAGGTACAGACATGTTTATCTCACTTTGAGAAAAGAATAAAGTGGTCCAGTTTTATAATTTTTATGATGTTTTGATTCAATTCTAAGATTGTATGTTCTAATAAGTTTATAGACTTTGTTGATTTCTATATATTCAAATACTGAAAGTGAATCAACAGAGGGCCACTGTTGTTTTTTTTCGCCTTGGCCAAATAGTCCATGGTTTTTATAAAGGTTGTTTCCAATGTTGAAGAATTGCCAGAAACTGCTGTTTATCAAGCGTCTTGGCCTGTATTTGATCATTGTGAAAGAGAGGGTAAGGTTCATTTTAATTACAAAGGCTCATGTGCTTTCAACAATGTCTTGCCCAAAAACAAACTTTGTTTGTTATAAGCATGTATGCACAAGTGTCTGGCCTTTGTTTCTATTCAAATATAACCCTTATAGCACGCATTTATTTACAAAGATTAAAGTTGCTGCAGAACAAGTTAGATTATAGCGTTGGTATAGCATTTGTTTTTTCCTTTAAAGGAAAAATTCTGAGCAAAAGAATTAAACACGTTTTTGTGTGTACTCTCTTTTTAGATAGAAAAGGCCACAAGGGTAAAAATGGAGTTAGAGACTTGGGATGGGAGTACATGAACAGCATTTACCAATTATGCCAAAAAAAGATAATAAACAATAAACTGGCAGCTATAACTGAAAGATCTACAAAATAAATCTGTACATTTTTTTAAAAAAGATACCGTATAAGTAGAAACTCCAACAATAAACCTTTTAGCATCTCAAAGCACAAAAGAGCAATACATAATATGTGCTGCAAGAAGACATGTACCCCCCCTCCCCCTCCAATATGTTAAAAGACTACTGCTGACATGATGGACTTGATACAAATTGTTATAGTAACCAGTGTTTTATAATGACTATAAACAAAAAAGCAGTACTTATATTTTAGTTGGACATGGAGAACATCGGAAATAAACAGTCATGTTTGTTTGTTTGTTTGAGACATTGTTATTTAAAAAGCGTAGTTCGAAAGGAAAGAGGGACAGATTGTGGTTACATATCTCCAAATACCTGTATAGATATCTCATAGTCGCGTTTTGTCATTTATATTGGCCAAAACCACAGAGAACTGGACGTACGCCCGTTTGCATAGTGTCTTTGTGGTTTTTCATACTGCACATTCTCAGAAAGTGAACATATGCAACTGTAGCTATTCAGACCTGTGTTTTTTTGTTTTTTTTACTTTTAAATATTTTTTAGGCACTCGCGACTTCTTATGGCTGAAGAGGCGTGACTAGAAGGGAAGGGGTTTTCTAACGTAGGCAATGTATATTAAGTGCGTGTTTTGAGTAGTTGCGTATAGATTCAGACTGGGATGTAGTCACAGATATGGCTTAATTCTTTTCGGGTGGTTAGGGGAAAGTGTAAGTAGGGGGTGATAATAAACACCTGAACTAGTGAACCGCTTGTAATTAGAGGTTTGTGAATGAGACACTTATCGAGACTTTAGTAGCCGCTATTGGAGCGGCCGAGCGTTTTGTACAAAGATATATATATATTTCTTGTGTACGTATGTGGGCTGTTCCTGCTGTGTTAGCTAGGTTATCAAAGTTTAAATGATGCTTCATAGCAATTGCATGTGTATCATATAAAATAAGTTTGTTTGTTTTTTTGTTTTTATATATGTTGGAAAGTTGGACGGAAGTGTCCAGAGATGAGATGAGATGAGATGAGATGAGAACAGGGATGAGTCTGTTGTCAAGTGGACGAATTTGCTACTCGTTCAGACCTGGGCGCATCGTCCTCTTTGAATACGGCGTTCAGTTGCATACAAGTTGTGCTACCACTTGATTTCCCCTCTGAAACAGACATATATTTTCTTCAGACCTGTGTAGTAAAATGAACAAATGTAAAGTTTACATACCTCGAGAGAACGGAAAATGACGTCATTCTTTTGGCAGAGTAGTGTGTGTGTGTGATATATTATTATTATTATTATTATTATTATTATTATTATTATTATTATATAATATGGATTATGATGTGAAATAAATACCTTAACAGCCCATTATTGTAAATTTACCCATATACGTGTTGATTTGTTGCTTTACATACAGAGTTATAATAAATCAACCTCCTCTATTAATGGTTAATATTTGTCCTGCTGGAATACTATCTCTTACCATTGACCACACCGGTGGTAAACGCTTCAAGGATTACAATAACACCGACACAGAGGACACGTACAATAAAAGAACGATTTCAGACTTACCTAAAAAATGACTTTGCAGATCTCCAATGACGGCACCTCCTTCCGCCGACTGTCCAGGTGTCCGGCAGCAGTGTGACGTCAGTGCGCCCTTCATGCCTTTACATTTAAAGCGGCAATGCAGTGTTTAAACAGTGTCCCTGTGGGGTCTTGACATTGCCGGTTTAAATTTAAAGGCATGAAGGGCACACTGACGTCACACAGTGGTACCGGACATCTGGACAGTCGTAAGGAGGTGCCGTCATCCTTCTGCTGGCATCGGAGATCTGCAGAGTCATTTTTCAGGTAAGTCTGTCATTGTACCTGTCGGTTTTTTTTTTTGGTTTTTTTTCCTGGAATCGTTCGTTTATTGTAGGTGTCCTCTGTGTCGGTGTGACCATCATCGGCAAGATGTACCCCACCCGTCGGCTAACGTCAGTTCTAATACATTTTTATAGTGTAATTATCTGGCATACCAGTGGTTTTGTGGCTCCACACACTGATATTGTGGCATGTGTGTCCAGCATTATAACTCCTTGTTTCATGTTCAACTTTAGACACACATGGTCTCCTGATGCCCCAATTGCCCCTAATTGGTCACTTTCTCACAAATTTGTTCAAATCTATGTTTCGCACTACAAAACTGTTCGACTCTTGTAAACCAGCAATATTTGTATGGAATCTGCAAACTGCTTCAATAATTTATGCACACGTTTTTACGTTAAGAGTGTACCCTATTAAAATATACCCTTATATTCTACTTAGGCTTAATAAGTTTTACTTTCCTGTTCATTTAAATGGCATAAAATTGGGGAAAACTTACACGGAAAAGGACTTCTGAATATTAATTGACAGAAAGCTGTGTAGCACAGCGCCAGACAGAAGCTGTGTAGGCAAATCCTGGGATGCATAAAAAGGATGATAAATGCATTTATTTCTAAAATAGTATCGCCGTTGTAAAAGTCACCTCTGCTTCTTTCACGGTGTCATGGAGTCTGTTATTATAGTTATTCAAACTACTTGACAACCACCCTAACTAGATGACATTGAAAATGGATCTGTGGCAACCCTATGTCTGGGCTGGTTTCTGCTATTGGCAGTTACATGGATAATTGGTGTATAAGACAGAGGGTTTAACCAATGTTTACATATATGTTGGTCTGTGGAGCTAATGGTTAATATGCTTCCAGTACATTTTATCAGACACTCAGAATATTTACTCATGTAGATGAACAGGAAAGATATATGGTATGCACATGTAATAAACTATACACTACACAACTTATTTTTTTCACCTATGGCATAAACTTTTAAAATACCATTGACCAGGAAATGTTGCATTACTCCATCAACAACAAAACAAAGATTTTGTGCTGGATGCATGGTGTACAGGAACGTGCTGGGACAAGCCATGTCCGCTTCGGTAAACCCTGAGTGGGCAGGGGCGTAATGCTCCAGTTATACACACCCGCTTGATGATGGTAATGGCATCATTAAGTCACAACCACATCTTGTTTTCATACCAGCCCAACACATCTCCCAGAGGACAGGTATGAACCTTTTGGCAAGTGTGCATAAAAGCAAAACCTTACTATTGGCACTAGAAAAAGGGTTACTTTAAAAGGGGTTTGGGTGTTCTCATTATCATTTCTTAGAACAACATATATTTTTACTGCACAGCAAAAATGAATTGAGCATAAACCAAGCACAGTGGTCTATTTAGCTTTAATATTTCTTTTCAGAAGGATGTAGTTTGATGCTCCGCCAATTTCATTTAATCAATAATTGTGTTTGATTTACTTCTCCCACAACTAGACTGACAATATATATACACTTTTTTTTTTTTTTTTTAACCTTTTTAATCCATTGATGATTAATCAATACATAGTACTTTTTCAGAGGGATTTTTCTTCCATTGTTCTAGCTTATCTGTTTCTCAAAGTTTGTGCTTCAAGTTAAAAGTCGGTGTAATTTTGCAGAGCTGAGACACTTGGGTTAATCTTTAAATCGCTTAACACAAAATCCAAAATTACATCGTAACTGGACATAGTCATGGCCAAAAGTTTTGAGAATTACACATATATTATTTTTCACAAAGTCTGCTGCCTCAGTTGTTATGATGACAATTTGTATATACTCCAGAATGTTATGAGGGGTGATCAGATGAATTGCAAATAATTTCAAAGTCCCTCTTTGCCATGACAATGAACTTTATCCCCAAAACAACATTTCTACTGCATTTCAGCACTGCCACAAAAGGACCAGCTGACTTCAGGTCATTGATTCTCTTGTTAACACAGGTAAGAGTGTTGATGATGACAAGGCTGGAAATCACTCTGCCATGCTGATTGAGTTAGAATAACAGACTGAAAGCTTTAAAAGGAGGGTGGTGCTTGAAATCATTGTTCTTCCTCTGTTAACCATGGTTATCTGCAAGGAAACATGTGCAGTCATCATTACTTTGCCGAAAAAGAACTTCACAGGCAAGGATGTTGCTGCTAGTAAGATTGCAACTAAATCAACCATTTATCAAAAACTTCAAAGAGAGAGGTTCAATAGTTGTGAAGGCTTCAGGGCACCCAAGAACACGCAAGTGCCAGGACCATCTCCTAAGGTTGATTCAGCTGCGGGATTGGGGCACCACCAGTGCAGAGCTTGCTCAGGAATGGCAGCAGGCAAGTGTGAGTGCATCTGCACGCACAGTGAGGCGAAGACTTTTGGAGGATGGCTTGGTGTCAAGAAGGCCAAAAAAAGAAGCCACCCTTCTCTACGAAAAACATCAGGTACTGACTGATATTCTCCAAAAGTTACAAGGATTGGACTGCTGAGGGCTGGGGTAAAGTAATTTTTTATGATGTATCCCTTTTCAGATTGTTTGGGGCATCTGGAAAAACGCTTGTCAGGACCGATTGTAGCACTCACCTTTCCTTTTCCGGTGTCATGCCAACAGTAAATCATCCTGAGACCATTCATGTGTGGGGGTTGTTTCTCAGCCAAAGCAGTGTGCTCACTCACAATTTTGCCTAAGAACACAGCCATGAATAAAGAATGGTACCAAAACATCCTCCAAGAGCAAATTTTCCCAACCATCCAAGAGCAGTTTGGTGACTAACAATGCTTTTTCCAGCATGATGGAGCACCTTGCCATAAGACAAAAGTGATAACGAAGTGGCTCGGGGATCAAAACATCAAAATATTGGGTCCATGGCCAGGAAACTCCCCAGACCTTAATCCCCATTGAGAACTTGTGGTCAGTCTTCAAGAGGCAGTTGGACAAACAAAAACCCACAAATTCTGAAAAACTCCAAGCATTGATTAGGCAAGAATGGGTGGCCATCAGTCAGTAAGTGGCCCAGAAGTTGATTGACGGCATGCTAGGGAGAATTGCAGAGGTCTTCAAAAACTAGGGTCAACACTGCAAATATTGACTCTTTGCATAAACTTAATGTAATTATCAATAAAGGCCTTGTAGCAGCAAACTTTGTGAAAACCAATACTTGTGTCATTCTCAACTTTTGGCCATGACTGTAGTCCTGGTCGGCAAGGAGGGTAAAAGTAGTCAGTGACTGCATCTGACTGTTTGTGGTCATCTTCCGACCTTCCTAAAGGGGCATGGCCAGATCCCGATATTCAACCTCAGAGATGAACGGTTGAATCTTTCAGTTTTACCCCTATAAGTGTATGTACTTGTAAGGCCAAATCTGACCTTGGCAGTCAAGACTAGAGACTGGATTTCTTCGTGTATTGGCACCTTTAGGAATAAGGAACTTCTTAGGGAAAAAAAATGTGCCCTGCTCAAACACATAGATGGCAATACTGTATGGACAGTAATCCAGCTATGGACCATGTGTTCCCATAGTATAGAAGCCAGGTTCTCCCCTTTTCTCATAGTAATACACACACACACACACACGGGCCTCCATGCCTCCCCCTCACAGTATAGCTGGGTCAATTTAAGGTGAATGTTACCTATTGGCTCCAGAACAGAATGAAATCAAGATGTAGATAATTCTTTAAAATATTAATATACAGAATATTTCTAAGAGTAAGAGACTTGCATACTGTGTGACGTGTAGCAATAAAGTTTTGTTTTAGTTAAAATTAAGCGGCTTTGTTTTCAAAGGCGGTGTGACCGAAGACGTAGTTCTGTGGTCCTAAGCATACCTGGATTGGAAGTGTTCCCAGGAGATCTTCTGGTATCAGATGGTGCCTCTGATTATATGTATCATGCCCCGTGGCTTTCTAATTACGGTAAGAACATTTTTAAAGGTGGACACATTGCACCCCTTAGTTATGTATTTTCCCCACGTAGCCATTTGGTGGGGTCCCCCACAGTAGTTCTACTTTTATCTGTACTGAACAGCCAGTCCTGCCACACAGCATAGAGAACAGAGGATTGTCAGCAAGACCGAATGTTCATTTAAAATTTTCCAGCATCATAGGTGTTCTCGTTTGAGGCTTTTTTTTTGTTCATGACCTTCTGGCCAACTAATGAGATGCTGCATCTTCTGCCTAGCTCAGTTTAAGCTACTTGAATATATCTAGTTTGAGTCCTGTCTGCCAAATCTCTCAGGACTGTCCTCTCCTTGCAGAAACACTGCAGCTGACCTTTATCAACTGAGTTTAAGAAGATGAATGGTGTAAATGATGATAAAGAGCAAGGCGCCTAAAAGTATATTAATTTTAAAAAGCACAGACATAAAGTGCTTAATCATTTGCGTACCATATTTGTGGAAATGCAAGGCTTATTCTCTTTCTGTAATTCCAAATCTTGGTGAATTTCAAGATCGGTGTGCCTCGAGGATAGATGCTGAAATGTGAGAAAGAAGAAGCCAAACATAGTATAGCACTTCCACTGGACAGAGAACACACCATAAAGTGAACCTGTGACTAAATGGAAGAAGATCAGAGGCTTATCGGATAGCATCCAGATTTAGTGCCTCTTCAGTGTAACTCTGCATAGCTCACAAATTGATAAAAACTATATAGTGTAGTATTTTTTTATAAAAATCATTTTAATACATAATAAAAAATACATTCACATACAAGAATAAAAAGAACACTTTTCTGTATGTAACCCTGTGTCACTGTGTGTAGTGTGAGGTTCACAGGTTAGGCAGTGCACCTCTTTCTCAACTCCTGGTTGACTTCTTGGCATGGGTGTAAATGACCAGGAGGTCTCTGTTGTTCAGAAATACCTGCATGCGCAAAGTCTCTTTATAGGTAGTGGGACACAGGCATAGTTGCCTACTCTCCTGGGATGTCCGGGAGACTCACAAATTTCTGGAAGTACTCCCGGACAACCAGGAGAGCAGGGCATCCTCCTGGATCCTGGTTGCTAGGTGAATTAAATGTAGGGGGCGGGGCTTAATGACACTATTCACGCATTATAGTGGCGCCACCCCAGAGTTGGTATAGGCTGAAAATGGCAATGACAGTTTAGGGGGCAGAGCCAATTACATGATTCTCTTAGCTACGCCCACCTGTCCCCCAGACCTCCCGGAATACGAATTGCCAATGGTGGCAAGTATGGACACAGGTCATGTAATTTTTGTGGTGAAGTGCAGTAAAAGTCAGAATAATTTGGGCACCAGACCATCTCTATCACAAACTCCTTTATTTACACTCCTATTCCTCCAGTATGATAATCATGATTGTTGCAGCAATACAAAAATGTATAAAGCCGATTACTCTCTCCAGCACAGTTCTTAATGGGCAATATGAATTTAGTTGCAATTATATCTCCTTACTCCTCCTAGACATTTTACACACTGCTGGTTTTATTACAGTACATACCAGGTTCTCCTGGTCACAGTAGTTCCACAGCTACTCACAGTTCAGCTTCTGTATTTTTTTCAGTATATGCAGGAATCACAGGACAGCTTATTTCCAGCACACACTTGTAGCTCTGGCCCTTTTAAATATTTAGCTCTCAGCTTTGCAAGCAGGGGTAAAATCCCTTGGGCTATAAAACTCTAGTGTTTGTTCTCTCTGCCCCTCCTAGGAACTCCCACAACTCCCTATCTTTGCTACAGCCCTCTCTCCAGGGGTCTATGATCTTATATCCCTTGATGTATGCATGCTGCCACTTGCAGTAACCCCCCCTTGTCTCTCTCTGCTCTGGGGACTTTCCCATATTCAGGGCACACATTATTTGCCCTTGCGCAACCACCGTGCTCGCATTCCCAGGGGAGCCTGGGAGCTCCCAGGTCCCCAACTTTCATATCACCTCTGTCTCTGCTCTTCCACTGTGTCTTTTTCCCGCACTTTTCTCCACCTTAATCCTCTCCAAGCTCCCCTTGCAGATAGCCTCTCCTTCTCACTCAGTCTCTCATGGGCTGGGTTGTCACCATAACAACCAGCCTGAGTCACTGCTTCTTCCACAAACGCCTAACTCGCTTCCCCAGGTGGACCCCTGCCTGTAATCACTGGGTTTTGTGGTTTACTAAAATGTCACTAGGGGGCGTTAAATGTGTAATTGATACCCCAAGGGTGCTTATGCTTGCTGCTGGAAAAAGCCAAGTCCCTTTATCCGCAGGATCACAAGAGGAAGGTTCCGCCATGTGTTCCGTCTATAAAAGACTTTGTCAGAAATATAAAGCTTTATTGACCTGACAAAACCTTATATAGAGCTTTATCCTTCTGATGAACTCTTACATAGATGAAGCAAGTAGAGCAACCTTCCTTTTGTGATCCTACTGACCACTAACATCCTCCATGGAAATGGTGTCCCTCTCCACTTTTCGGATTTGACTGTATGAGGGAGTTTCTAATCTACGAATAAAGGGACTTGGACTTTTCCAGCAGCAAACATTTCACCAAGATCTTGAGAGTTAAAGAAACAGATAAGCTTTGCATTTTCAAAAATATGGTACGCAATTAATTGAACACCTTGTTGTTTCTGGTCTTTTTACATTTCATGTACTACCCTATTAGGCACCTTGTTCTTTGTCACCAATTACAGATTTATCGTCTTCACCTGGCATACCACCAGACATCTGAAAGACGGCAGCTGCGTACTATACTTGGGAAGTGTTATTCTAGGACTTTGCATATATATTTCAGTTACTAAAAAGTTGAGCGCCATTATTACTTTTTGTATATATTGAGTTTAAAAAGATATTGGTGTTTCTTCTCATGTTCCTTTTCCTTATTCACTATAAGGGAACGTGGCCGCCAGTAATATTGTAAGTATTTTCTTTGTTGAAACAAGGTTGCTACATAGTGTAGCTAATTAATGTTGCTTTTCAACCAGGATTTGTGGAACACAATTGGGCCAGCCAGGCAGCATCCTCTGCCTGTTTCTCAGCTGCCAGGGAGCCTATGCCAATCTGAGTAAAGGAGGTGGCATGGCTCTGCTAAATCACCCCTGGGTTAAATGCATGTGATTTTGTGCAATCAATTCCGCAGCGCTGTACAGAGAACTCACTCACATCAGTCCCTGCCCCATTGGGCTTGTAGTCTAAATTCCTTAACGTACACACACAGACAGAGAGACAAACTAGGGTCAATTTGTTAGCAGCCAATTAACCTACCAGTATGTCTTTGGAGTATGGGAGGAAACCGGAGCACCCGGAGGAAACCCACGCAAACACGGGGAGAACATACAAACTCCACACAGATAAGGCCATGGTCGGGAATTGAACTCATGACCCCAGTGCTGTAAGGCAGAATTGCTAACCACTACGCCAACATGCTGCCCAATGATGGGGAAAGAAAGGTGAGCAACAAGAGCTCACTAGAGGAGAAAACATGTAAATGTAGTTTTGATGGCAAAACAAAAGATAATGTTTTTCAAATGATAAATTCCTAATATTTGTCCAATAAGCTTCTACTTACAGTGCAAATGGAGGTGCTAGCTGGGACTGAGAGAGTGACCATATGTGCTGTATGGGGTTCTGGGGACTTTTTATATTTTTTTTCAAAAATATATTTTTACTTCAGCTCCATTTAATATATTGCTGTAAAACATGAGCATTGGTATACAGTCTTTGTAAGTCTAAAAAAGATTAAGGCTCTCGGGTACAATAGATTTGAGTACTCCTATGACATTGCCATTAAAATACTTGGTCGTACACAAAAATGGTGATTTCCATTTGATTGTAAGATCAAGTATTTTAATTACCCAACAAAGGCAAATATAAACATGTATGAACATAGATTGCTTACCCCATTTCAAGTAGTCGGCGTTCACAATATTGAGTTCCAACTCTATGGATTGGAAGTTCTGAATGGTCAGTAGTTTTTCTGTAGAAATCTTAACCAAGAGGGCAAAACATTTATTAGTCAGTTGCCGTTTGGTTTAGGAGTCGGTGAGTAGAGTACACCATGTTAGGCACTGAATTTGCATGTCTGGTATCAGAGATAAGATCTGATTTCTGGGGACAGCTTTATTAGTAGCAAGGAGGGAGCTGTCTATTAAATAATGTTCTGGCTGGAGTTCCATCTTTAGCTTTTCTAAAATGTAGAATATGTTTGTTTATATGCAGACTTCCTGACACTAGTAACATATGACTGATTGATATCCACAGTCTCTAAATTGCATATATTTATCCTGCTGGTTAAAAGATGCAAATTTATGCTGTGCCTTTTTAACCGATTACTTCAATATGTTCAAGCTGAGATCCTCCAGGATCCATTTAATGCTCAATCACGCAGTAAAGTCCTAATATACCATTGGAAATCTCTTGTAACAAGGGTGGTTGTTCTCATTTTATTGAATAGAACCTTTTTGACATTTGTTCATTTTTTCCGTATACAGTACAAACTTTTAATACTTATTTTTATCAACTAGATGCCAAGAAACCAAAATGGCCTTTTTCTAAGAAGGCATCAGTGAGTATTATATTTTAATTGACTGTTCGTGCTATTGTAAAAAACATGTATACAGTAACGGCATACAATTAAAAAAAAATATACATTTATATAATTTCCATTGGTTCTGTTTAACTCGTTATGCTATATTCCCTATAGTATCTTTGTACTTTGCCTAAATAAATACATTGACAACAGTTACTTTCAAATTATTTTTCACTGACTCCATTTGCCAAGATGTTCATCATGTGCATGACCAGGAGCATGTCTTCTCTCTGCTCTTGCCAGATGTGTCCGTGAACTAGGAGTGCTCCTAGAGGCGCCATGTGCCGAAGTGTAAATGTCTCACCTTTCCATGCTTCTTCTGAAATAGTGTTAATTATAGGGTCATTTATCTAAATAAGGACACATCGGTGCTGGCTTTATTATATCTTTCACACTTTTGTGTGTTTTAAGATTTGTTTTATATTAGGTAATATACCTTGAAATTCACTTCTCTGTTGAACTGGAAGGCGCAAAATGTATCCTATCAAAAATCTAACATCATAAGAATTGTGTGTAGGGAAATAGTAGAGTGCTCTCTGTACAGAAAAAGGAACAGCCCTTAAAAGGAGGCCTCTCAACCTCTTTTTAATTTTAATAGTCTCTCTATAAAGCAAAATCTCATTTTTGCACCTCTTTGCAAAGCTAGACGAGCTGATGCACCTATTCAGTACTTTGCAAGGAACTCACTCACTCTACCCAACTCTTCCCGTTAACTGGTGCAAACTTTTGCTATTCCGCATATAGACACCTTCAAGCACTGCAAACCTATGCGAATTGGTGGATATCTATATATACTTGTACAAATTGGAGCCATTTCATAAATGTGGACTTTACTTGGTATTTCTGTAAATATTAAAAATCATAGAATAAAAATATGGGGTGTATTTTGTGGGTCAAATAAATTTAGTGAAAGAACATTTTTATTACAATGTTCTCATTTTTTCCCTCTATAATGTGCATACATCTTTAAAAATATACCATATTATAGTGCCAGGAAAAAGCCATGTCTGTCTAAAACAAATCAAAATAATATTTGGTAGTAGAGTAAAACAAAAGTTAATCCTGGCTAAATCGACCACAAAAATTAATGGGACCTCCTGGGGTGTAAGTTTAGCATCTACCACTGACAGTGAAAGGGTTGATAAGTAGAAAAATGATGTAGCTTGAATGAAAAATATTATGTAATTGATGTATGAATGTAATTTACAGCATCTGTACTGGAAAAGTGTCTGGGTGTGTTGTAATGAAGCTCACAATACAGATCTTTTTTTAACAAACTGGAAAGGCTACTTGTGATTTTAATTCTTGCTTATATATTAGTTTATAAAGGGAAAACAAAAGCAGATTTCTGATTTGGAGAACTGTCTGTCGTCCTTCAAGATTCCAGATTTCACGGAATATGAATTCTGTAATTTTAAGGTATAGTAGTAAAACCACAAATACCATTGGTCTACTGTAACAGCAAAAAAAACTCTTAAATAAGGTTTGTCTTGGAGCGCTTGAATATTTTAATTCTAATAGGGTCATTCTCTGCCTTAAAAATGTTACTCTGATGTCATTCTATTGTTTTAGTATTATTACCATTCACTAAGCACAGGGCATGTGTAGTAGTGCAGAATTTTCAATTCTGCATGTGAATGTCATTACATCTAATGGTTTGTGCTGTTTACACCATTTGCAGGTCTAATGCTAGCTGTCCTTAGAATCCATTAGAATAGGCTCTACTTTGGCTAGGTATGACAATCTTAGTGTGACCTCATATGGTGAATCTGTTGTGCATTTTTCATACACAGGTCACATGGCACTTGGTCTCTCAAGGGGTTTTCAGATTGTATTTGCAATAACTATAAACATCTATGCTTTCTCTCACATTACTACATCATAGCACATCTTTGGCCTAAAAAACAAACAATCCTACCATTGGCCCAAGCACCAAGTGATGGGATCTGTTGTTGGCTTGGTCATACGCATGAGTGACCAAATTAGACAATCATATTTTAATGAGATCATTCTCTGGCATTGCACTGGCATTTTTGGGACAGCACACATAACCATTTTGGTCCAATTTGCCGATTTTTCACTTTTGTTTTTAGTATCATTACCCCAACTGCCATTTTGTGCACTGAGGGTTGCTGTAGAGAGGATGGTTAGGTGTTGGGGAGAGCAGGGTCTACTGGTACTGACAATAGACCAATACAATTATTATCGGATTCCCAAGGGATTTATGTGTTTTGAAACAATATGAACTTAATAATTTGTATAACATACATTTTTTGGTATCCAAAGCCAGAAGTGACTGATTAAAATATTTCTTAAAATAATGTTATTTCATAAGCCATCTTGTATTATATTTTACTTTATACTTTATAACACATGTAATAGCAATGTATTTATTCCAATGTTCTAGCAAAGTGTTCAGAAATAAATAAAAGCTAAATGTCTTGGGAGGTCTGTGGGAGATTATTTACATACAGTCATGGCCAGAAGTTTTGTGAATGACACATGTATTGGTTTTCACAAAGTTTACTGCCTCAGTGTTTTTAGACCTTTTTGTCAGATGTTGCTATGGTATACTGAAGTAAAATTACAAGCATTTCATCAGTGTCAAAGGGTTTTATTGACCATTACATTAAGTTTATGCAGAGTCAATATTTGCAGTGTTGACCCTTCTTTTTGAAGACCCCTGTAATTCGCCCTGGCATGCTGTCAATCAACTTCTGGGCCACATACTGACTGATGGCCGCCCATTCTTGCCTAATCAATGCTTGGATTTTGGTAGAATTTGTGGGTTTTTGTTTGTCCACCCGCCTCTTGAGGATTGACCGCAAGTTCTCAATGGGATTAAGGTCTGGGGAGTTTCCTGGCCTTGTATGCTTGGAATTTTACTTCAGTGCTTTTATACCTTTTTGTCAGATGTTGCTATGGTATACTGAAGCAGCAAACTTTGTGAAAAACAATATTTGTGTAATTCTCAAAAGTTTTGGCTATGACTGTATACATAATTTTTTTTGTTTCATTGCAAATATGCAATGTTTTCAAAAGAGGCAACTGCATTTTTAAAGCTAAATTAACATTTAATTTATTACCTGTTCAAATGTATTTTATTTAACATTTAGTCAACAGGGAGAATATGTAAGTTTATACGCTTAAAGCATTGATATTGTATATTGGGTAACATAAGACATGCATGTATTATTATGCTCTTCCTTTTTCTTATACATAGGATAAAACCTGGTCTGAATTCAGAAACATGCAGTCCATTGAAAATAAGGGGACTCTGAGCACATCAAATAGAAAAACACAGGAGTCAATCTGGGAACTTTTTACTTCAGAATGTACTTACTTTTTGGAGCATTTGCTGGTTCTTAAAATG
Organism: Mixophyes fleayi; assembly: GCF_038048845.1. NCBI lineage: Eukaryota > Metazoa > Chordata > Amphibia > Anura > Limnodynastidae > Mixophyes > Mixophyes fleayi. The sequence continues at coordinate 227,527,889 of NC_134405.1, forward strand.
GTGAGTTTGAGAGCAAAGTTTGCTTCACCAAATGTCTTCTTTTTGTAGAAGGCATAAATGTATGAAATGTAGTGGACCCTACACCTTTTCCCAGGGCCTGATTAAGAGTCACAGCCGCCCTAGGCTACTACACCAGTTGCCGCCCCCCCCCCCCCCTCCCCACCCCAACCAATGTGTGTGCAAATAAAAAAAATATCTCTCTATCTATCACAAAACTGTCAAATATTAATTATTACATAAAACAAACTTCATTCTGCACTTCATCTCTTACCTGATCTTGCAGCGTAGCCTACCTGATGTTCTCTGTTGCTTGTTCTTGGAGCGTTGTCTGTTGGCTGGCTTCTGGAAACTAGGAGTCCTGTATTTAAAATGTGCAAAAATTGTATTATAGTGCAAAATTTTAACAAACCCTGAATGATTCAAATACAACATTCCATTATGACCATATAAAACAACCCCCTACTACAGATATAGACAATAAAACCATAAAATATATGAAAATTATTTACAATCATATATTAACATCTACCAGCCCTGACTGTCTAGTATTTAGCATTCTAGTCACTGGCACACAATACAGAGATCATGCCCCCCACAAGCTATTTCATCAGCTCTCCCCACCAGCCACTACATCTTCCCAGCCATTTTTATCAACCCCCACCATCCATTTCATAAACCACCCACTCATTTGCTCACCCCCCCAGTCAATTAATTATCCCTTCCCCCAGCCAATTCATCAGGCCCCTCAGTCACGTCATTAACCTCCCCCCTCAGTCATCTCTTTCCCCCCCCCCCCATAATATTTAACAAATAGAGCTTACCTTGAAGTCTTCTGCTCCTCTTCTCTCCGGCACTTCTGTCTTCTTGACAGGCAGCTAACGGCACATCCCATGCTGTTAACTGCCCTATCAGTGCAGCAAGTGTGGTCATGTGTTCATCTCACATGACCACACTAAGCTTAGCACTGCAGCTGCACTGACAGGGCAGCTAATGGCATCGGATTTGCTGTTAGCTGCCTGCATCAGAGTAATTGGATACACTGAGAATCACAGAGAAGGTAATGCCAGACATTTTAAATAGTAATTTTTTTACTTGCTAATTCTGCCAGTGCTGCACCCCCTAGGGACCCAGCACCCCAGGCTGCAGCCTGATCAACCTAATTGTTGTCCAACAAATTATTCATTTGGGTCGGGGAGGATTGTGTAAACCCACTCTTGATGATAAAAAACACCTTTAAAAATAAGTTTAATAACACAAAGTGATTGGGTATAGCCAATTCCAAGCCTGTACTTATCTGGTGTAAATGGATAGGGTTATGTACACTGAAAGGGTAAAAATGTATTTATTTAAATGCGGAATAAAATTATTTTACATTTCTTTAATACACCATACATGTTACATTAAGTATGTATGTACTTAAAATAGTCTGTGTAGAAATGTATGCAAAGCATTGGTAATGTTTTTTCTTTTTAAATCAAGGATCAACCTTATCAAAAAGTTGTTTATTGCCCCCTGACATACATCCAGCATATTTATTTACAGCACAGAGTGAAACGACTGCTGCAGTTTGACATATTTTCACTTAGAAGAAAATAGTGTACTATGTAAAATATATTCTTGAGAAATGCATATGGCCCTTGCTTGTCAACTTCTCTCTAGACACTGGTAATATATATCACTGAAATAGTAATAGGATGTGCTGATCATGTGTGAATATTCTAGTGAAGTTGGAGCTACTTGTAACAGAGGCAGTGTTACAATCTGTGTATTCAATTGAGGCAAATGGAAAGCCAGGGATGGAACATTAGATGGTGGAAGGAGCAGGGTCCCTGTGAGAGGATGGACTTACAATGTCACCCTACTCCTCTACACTTTTTGGGTAGTAGTCAATGACTACTGCTTGCAGCACTTAAACCTGCTACTCACTGTCTGTATGTCAACTGACACTAATATGGTGTCCCCAGTTGTGACCACCTTGGTCATTGGGGTTTAGCACACCATCCGATCCAAGTTTCTCTCCAGAAGGTTGGGAGCCACATTTCTGGGACAGCAATTGGGCTTCACTGTGGTGTTTGGCCTCGTGGATGCAATGCACCTTTTAAATTCATTAGAACTCTTCTGAAACATTTGAGAGGACCTCTGGCACTGCCATTTTCCGGTCCTTGGACTTGGGACTGAGCGAATGGTAGCCGAACAGCGACAAGTCCTCCATGGATTTCTATAGCAACCCCCACTAAACCAACAGAATAGAGGATTTGCGGTGCTTCCAATCTCTGGGCCTTGGACTCAGGACTAGAGGAGCTGCAATCTAGCACTGCAGCAGCCCCCCACTGGATAAGTGTACACAGTGAAAACCTAATTCTGATGTTGGGTTCCTGGAGTTAGAAAATACATACCGTAATTAAAATAATAAATAAAAAGGTTTTCATTCCTTTTATTTGTATAAGCAAATATTTCCTTTAGAACTATTTAACTAATTATCCAGCTTTGTCATAATATAATGATGTGGTGAGCACTCTTAAGAGAGATATAAAATGCTTCTCCTTAGTAGAACAAATAATGAGATATAACATAAAAGGAACAAAATAGGAAAAAAATTAAATATAATACCAGCATATCATGTGTGAGATACAATAATAATGTAATAAATATAACATTTATGAAATCCTAAAAAAATTAATGGCTGTCACTGTTACAGGAATACCAATCCCTAAATACCATTACGTGCAAAAATGGGTAAAAATATATAAAAAAGTGTAAATATATAAACTTATAAAAAAAAATATAGATAAAAATGCATTTTTTTTTATCTTGTCCTATAAGAGTCTTTACTATGTCAATATAATATGACCAGACTGATTCTGCAGATTTGTTTTCCTATATCTTGATGTTCATAAAATACAGATAGTGAACCTTATTTGTGTTTGGAGCAACTTTAGGGTGTAAGTTTTCACCTGGACTAACCATGTTGCGATACAAGGGGTGTAAATGCATTTTTTGTATGCAGGGATATACTGCCTACTTTTTGCATGTAGCATGAATACTGGGAAGCTTTATTATTACTCTGCAATTTAGTTAAACTAGATTGCACTCCCTCTAAACTCTAAATCTGTCCTCACATTTTAAATTTGTTCCGACCTCCCCATAGCACAAAATCGTTTTGACAAGTTGCAAAAAAGCCAGATATACTCAGAATGGTAAATGAGACCCATTATATGCTCTATACTTGTTCATTTAACGATTAAGAGAAATGTTGCATGCATGTATACACCATGGTGGCTTTTGTGCCTGGACAACGCTAAGGAATGCATTATGTTTTATTGTTTTAGATTATATATTTTGAGGTCATTGTATATTATGTAACAAACATAAGAGATGACACTTTATTAATGATGACTGATCTGAATGCTTCACTTCTCTGTTTTATATTATGTAGATATTTTTTAATGCACTAAAGCACTTGCAGAGCAATGATCATCTATTGGATGTGGACACGGTTAGGCTCTTTGGCAATTTAGAGGATTTGAATCAGGTAAATGTTTTTCCTGCCAAAAGATAATAATCTAATATAAGATGTTATTTCACTTAAGTGTTCCTGTTGACAACAATATTACATTAGTATACAGTCCTTTTCAGATGATACATTTACTTGTATTGCGTTTGACTGGGTCATCCAGAGAGTCAGTGATAAACTTCCACATTTTGGAAAATGATTAGTTCAATAATTTGGGTTTTGGGAGTCTTGGAAGATGTGGGATTATGATAAAGGGACTGTAATAGTTCCTAGTCAAAAATAAAACAAAAAACATTGAAATTGTAACTGTTGTCACTTCTGGATTAGTATTTGTGTTTTCTTAGATAAACAGAAGCATGATGATAAATATTTTTGTTTTTTTTAACTAGGAAAGTCTGAATTTTGCTACCAGCCTCTTTTACACCATTGAAAGCAGGGAATTTGGATCTACAGCTTCCCACTCTTTATCATTGGCAGATTTGCTAACAAAGGTCAGTATAATAAATATGAGCAACGAGTAATGGGATATATAATAGAGCTTCACAACTGAAAGTCATGACGATACGTTAGGTTTTCAGAAGCTGTGTAAAGGGACAAGGTGTCATGCCCAATGTTTCTTATAAGCTAAACGAATGAAAGGGAAAAAAAACACTATGATTCTCAAAGAAACTGCATTTTTTTTAATCCCCATTTAATAACTTTTCTTTTGGAACGTTCTCTGGCACACAACAAAAGAATTGTCAACAATCCAGTATCAAATGTATTTCTATAGATGTTGATTTTTTCTGAAACTTGCCTAAACTTTTTATTTCCTTTTTGATGTTGCAGTATTTCAAGAATAATATCTGCTTGACTCATCAGATCTACTGCCTCAATTACACGTCAGCGGTCATCTACCTGGAGACCCTAAAGCCAAGAGAACATTTTGCAGCATATTTAAAAGTAATGTTTCTTTTTCATTATTATCATACTTTACTGTGCAGAACATACTAGTAGCTACATTAATTGGCACAATAGTCCCCTTTAAGGGTTATCTATGCAATGGTCACAACACTAGACTTGGTGCACTCAGGGCTAATCCTATCTTAGATTATGAATAGCGTTGTCACATTATTTTCTCTAGCTGTGAGCATTCACCACACTAGTCCTGGTGCTACATGTTGTATTTCATGTATTTTAGTGGTGTGAACAACATGAGCTGTGTAGACGGCTGCACCTCACTGATTTGCTGGTAGCACCATTACACCGGCTGACCCGCTATCCGCTGCTCCTTAAGAACATATGGAAAAGAAGCACTGATGCAGCAGAGAAATTATTAATCTATTCTGTGAAGGAAAAAGTTGAAAACTCATTAAGTAAGTGATGCGACTTTGTATTGTGGAGGGGATAGGGCAATTAAAATGTGCTTTTACTTCGTTTTTATAATGTCTTCTATCTTATATGATTATATTCTGCTATAGTAAGAACAATACAGAGTATATTCGGTGCTACTAACAATAATCTATGGGCTAAATTTGCCAATGTGAGACTTGTTTTACTGTGCAGTTTGAGTGATTAATCTGCTGCTCTATTGTGTGTACCAGTTGATTATTGCCATACTCAAGCTCTTTTCTGTTGACACTGCTGTCTCCAGGGGTAAAGCTGCTGCTATATGAACATAAACAATACATTTGACACTGCCCAGCAGCCCTGCCCTACATATGAGTCAAGTTAATTATCAGACCAGAACAATACAGTTCTGGTTAACAAATGCCTGCTCCAATATATATATATTTGGTTATTACTTAAATGGATTGTAGACTTTCAAACAAGGTAATAACCTAACCTAAAGCACATGTACAGTCTTAATACATATTTTGGGCTTCACCCCCACCCTATCCTGTACTTGTACTAGCAGTTTGCTTATGTTTTGGTTGCCCCCCAGACACATACTTGCCCGTCAGACATAAAGCAGACACGGGGGCGATCCCTGAATCCACATCACATTCAACATTCTAGTGTCACTTGGAAAACTCTTCATTGCTACAGAACGTAGTGCCACTTTGTATGATGGGATGTATAGTACCTTGTGACCTAAGGAGAAATACTGGGTCCATGTCTGAACATTGATTCTACCTGACATTGATACTAGAAAAAAGTAGATTATAAAATTCCACTTGACAGTTCATAAGAATGAACGTCTGTCCCTCCCAATTCATTACAATTCCCTTTTTTGTTTTGTTTTTATAATTAATAACTGTCCTAAAATATAAATAGACATATACTGTAACACCTTGTGTGTTCTACTAGACCACAGGAGGCTTTCCAGATAAAGAGAAATGGCACTGTTCAGTTGAATACGGTTGCACAAGAGAAGTGACAATGAGTTGTCCAAACATATGAAATAAGCAAATACTAGTATTGCATGTAAAATAAAATTGAGAGGTGCTGTGTAAGTATTACATCCAATAACAGGACACAAGAAGTGATATTATGCTGTTGTCCATACATACAAATAAGAGTTACATTAAGTTGTTCTACATATAAAAACTAGAATTTGAGCAATGTCCTGTAACTTTAGACACAGAGATAAGGATTGTGGAGGTCTAGCTTGAACTTGTCCTAGTCCAGCTCATCACTAATGGTAATGCTTGCTGAGCAACACAACCCTTCGGGTGGACTGTAAATTGTTTGTTTGCACTGTTTCTTTGCTTTATAGTAAGAAATATGGGAGCTGTCAGTGAGCTCCATTTTTTTTGGTCCGTTTTTTTGATGTTGTGAAAGGGTTTAGTTTCATTTCAGGAATTTTTGAGATGTCTTCTCTGGCACCTGGTCCACACTCGTCAACTTTGTGAGCAGGAGGACCAATTGTAATCCAGAGAGTACAGGACCATCAAAAAAGTCTGTATTCAGCAGCTCCCTTGGCCTCACTATGGGGGATGTGAAGGTGGTAGTGCAAATATATAGATCTAGATATATGTAGATCAGAGCCGGATTTAGACCTCATAGGGCCCTAGGCAGGATACTGTTTTTGGGGCCCCTCCCTGCAACAATCCATAGCACTATATTTTTGCAGCCTACCATATACCCCTATAGTTACGTAGAAGTGAAAGCATGTGCCGCCGCATGCCTACCATATACCCCTATAGTTAAGTAGATATGAAAGCATGTGCCGCCGCCAAAGGAGGTGAGGGCGTGGCTTGCATCTTTGGGGGCGTACCTAACATGTGAAAAGAGCAAGGCCACCCTGCTGCAGAAAAAGGCACCCCTAAATAATTACCAAGCAGTCCCGTTTTTTTAAGTAGTTGGGTCAAAACAACATAATAAATATTGAAGTCAGGGCAGAAATATTTACTTAAGTTGTTTGCAAAAATAATACGCATAAATCCATGTATGTGCTCTTGTCACTTTTGTCCCTCTATCATCACACTGTGCCCCTTCATTGTCACTTTTGCCCCTTCACAATATCACATGTGCCCTTTCACCATCACCTCTGTGCCCATCACCATCACCTCTGTGCCCATCACCATCACCACCTCTGTGCCAATCACCATCACCACCACTGTGCCAATCACCATCACCACCTCTGTGCCCATTACCACCTCTGTGCCCTTCACCATCACCACTTCTGTGCCAATCACCATCACCACCTCTGTGCCTCTTCACCATCACCACCTCTGTGCTCTTCACCATCACCACCTCTGTGCCCTTCACCATCACCACTTCTGTGCCAATCACCACCTCTGTGCCCTTCACCATCACCACTTCTGTGCCAATCACCATCTCTGTGCCCTTCACCACCTCTGTGCCCATCACCATCACCACTTCTGTGCCCCTTCACCATCACCACTTCTGTGCCCCTTCACCATCACCACTTCTGTGCCCCTTCACCACTTCTGTGCCCCTTCACCATCACCACTTCTGTGCCCCTTCACCATCACCACTTCTGTGCCCCTTCACCATCACCACTTCTGTCCCTTGTTTTACTTACCTTTCTATTGCGCGCTGCTCCTCCTCCGTCAGTCCAGATGTAAAAAAAAAAAAAAAAAGAGAAAGAGTCACGTGATCACTCGTCGGGTCCCGGCAGCCTCTCCTCCTCTCTCTATCACTGAGGAGAAGAGGCTGCCGGGATTCGCGGCACCCGACCCCCCCCTCCTCCGATTTGCGGCACCCCCCCCTCCCCCGACTCGCGGCACCCCCCCCCCCCGCGCGAGTCGGGGGAGGGGCCGATTTTTTTTTTTTTTTTTTTTTTTTTTTTTTTAAAATTACTCCTGTCCCCCCCAGCTGTGCCCCCCCCAGAGCCGCTAGGCCCTAGGCAGGTGCCTAGGTTGCCTAGCGGTAAATCCGGCCCTGATGTAGATAGAGAGATATAGGGATAGATCCCTCTATCTTAATGATGTGAATGAGTTCTCTGTACAGTGCTGCGGAATTAGTGGATATATATATATATATATATATATATATATATATATATGAGAGAGAGAGAGTACATGCACGTCATAGCTTAATAGGAACAGATGGTCGAGTACCCCAAACTCATGAATAAGCACCAAAAACCAGTATCTCAAGTTTTCTTTGTCCCAGAGGCGAATAGTCAGGCTACAGTATGTCGAAATGTTTGTTGATGATAGGAAGATCCTAACAGAAATTACTTGTACTAAGCGGTCATGTTATTTTGGGATTAATGTAGGATAATGTGCTAATCCCTAAGAACCATTTAATAAGCATTTTTAAGAGTGACATTGATCAGTTCTGAGAATCCCTAAGGATACAATGCACTTTTCTCCACAATAAGAAGCCATATGCAGTATTTGTGTACTGCACAAATAGATGAACAAGAATTCAATCACTTAGAGATTGTGTACCCTAATTATTGGATATGTTTATTTTCGGAAAGACAGTAGGTACTGGGCCTGAGGAAACCTATTTCTCTGCATATAGATATGCTGATATGAACTGGAGCTGTCATGTTAATTTCTGTTGTGAGGTTAAAAGACATGTTTCGTGTAGTGGCCATGTTACTTTGACATGGCAGAAATAACGCACATCGCTTTACTAAACAATAATGTTTGAATATTGTATTTCTTAAAACATACTCTGCATTTAGTTACAATTGCACTTACGGTAATTACATTTGGTTTTTAGAGTGAAAGATTTGTTTTGTAGATTCTGATTTCATTGTTATGATGCTCTTACAGACTACTGCAGTGATCTCAACATTTATTATACTGTGACACACCTGCCATGTCAGTACAGTGATTCTCAGATAAGAAAAGTATACAATTAAAAACGCTAAAACCTGTGCTTTCTAATTGCAGATTGCAGCTTTAAATGTTTAAAATAAAACAAAGCGCATATATCTGTAAAGTAAATAATTGCGTCAATGTGTATTATCATGTCATATGTCTAAACTTACCCATTGATAGATGTTAGAAAGGTATATTGCTCAATCTTTATAGGTACAGGTAAAAGTTATTAGTTACTAACAAAAGAAGAATGTGTGAAAACCATGGCAAATCTTGCCAAAATCTGTTTTAATATCATATCCACAAAATCTTTCAACATATTACAACCCGATTCCCCTCACCAGATCAGTGCGTGTAAGTTATTAGGGCCTGGTTTCCTTTTACATGTCAACAGCTGGGTCTAATGGAAATTCCTCATCCTTCATGGTACTGGACCTCTAGGTCAGTTTCCAGGTAGGATAAGGATGCACATTATTTACAGGGACAACCTTTTCCTTCTTTTTGTAATAAACTTTGAGTAGGAATAGTAGTGGGTGAAGGGTATAGGGCAGGGGTGGCCAGATTTTTAGACTCTGTGATCTACTCTAAAAACCGAAAATATTTTACAATATTCCATCTACCAATCTAATGTCAAAAATGTTCTGGTAACATATAATGCTGTTGGCATACCTTTCGCATAGCAGAAGGAACACTTTAGAGAGATATATAGATAGATATGGATATGTATATACACAAATAAAATACGTGTCGCTTTACTCGTTAATCCGGTAAAAGGTCCGTAAAGTCTCTAAATATTCTATTAATGCACTCCACATGTACGTTAGTGGTTAGTTCGGAAATCTACATGAAAAAAAAAAGTGAAGGAGGGGATAAAAATGTTAGCTAATGTGCGTACTAGATGATTGTAGGTATAGGTATATATCAAGTGATCAATCCCTCGGGTATACTTGAGATTCTTTAGAGATTTCTTGCCGTCTCATAAAAAACAAATATAAACAGATAATTGTGCAGTATCAGTGACTATAGTGAACCCAACACCACACCATGAACTCTTTTTTGTTCGGTTATATTTGATATTCTTTATCACTCTCTGTTCCCTCCACATACAAGTCATATATTATATTGAAGTGAGGTATTTCAATCAGACCTGCCGCCAGAAGTGTGTAAAATCAAGCACCTAGAGTTTCCATTTGTGATACAAAATGGGTCGTTCTAAAGAGCTCAGTAACTTCAAGTGTGGTACTGTGATAGGATGTCACCTTTGCAATAAACAGTTTGTGAAATTTCATCCCTGCTGCATATTCCACGGTCAACTGTAAGTGATATTATTAGAAAGTGGAAGCATTTAGCAACTCTGCCACGAAGCAGAAGACCACGTAAAATCACAGAGCAGGGTCAACGACTGCTAAGGCGCATGGTGTGTAAAAGTCGCCAGCACTAAGCTGATTCCAGAGCGGAAGAGTCCTGAACTTCCACTGGCATTAATGTAAGCACAAAAACTGTGTGGTGGGAGCTTAATGGAATGGGTTTCCATGGCCGAGCAGCTGCATGCAAGCCTCACATCACCAAGACCAATGCCAAGCATTGGATGGAGTGCTCTAAATCATACCGACACTGGACTGTGGAACAGTGGAAACGTGTTCTGTGGAGTGAAGAATCGCGCTTCTCTGTTTAGAAGTCAGATGGGTGAGTCTCGGTTTGGCCGATGCTGGGAGAACGTTACCTGTCTGACTGCATTATGCCAACTGTGAAGTTTGGTTGAGGAGAGATAATGGTAAGGGGCTGTTTTTTAGGGTTTGCGCTAGGCCCCTTATCTCCAGTGAAGGGTAATCTTAATGCTTCAGCATACCAAGTCAATTTGGACAATGCTATGCTTCTAACTTTGTGGCAACAGTTTGGAGAAGGTCCTTTTCTATTCCAGCATAACTGTAGTCCTTGCTTTGTGCACTGGGGCACAAAGACATGGTTTGAGTTTGGTGTGGAAAAACTTGATTGGTCCACACAGAGCCTTGACCATCAAACCCATCGAACAACTTTGGGATGAACTGAACTGCTCTACAGAATGAATGGGCACAAATTACCACAGAAACGCTTCAATATCTTGTGGAAAGTCTTCCAAGATGAGTGGAAGTTGTTATCACTGCAAAAGGGGAACCAACTGCATATTACAGTATATTAATTTGAATACAGTGTCATTACAGTCCCTTTTGGTGTAATTGTCAAGCGCCCAGTAATATATATATATATTATTGTATATATGTTATACAATATATTATAATATAATATATTATGTTATACAAAAATCAGGGGTACTCAGTACAGCATTAATTATGTGTTTGGAGAGTGTAAACTGCTTTTCTATATTAAAAACTAATGTAAAGAATGGGGTGTGCAGGTAAGCCTTTAGACCAGATAAAATAGCATAGCATTTGATCATGTTAGGACTGATCAGAATGGGAAGACTTTGGCATAAGTTGGTCAGCTTAACATATATTGCAATATGTGGAACTAATATCTGTTTTTATATAGAAAAGTAGTTTGCACTCTCCAAACACATAATTTAATGCTGTACTGAGTATCCCTGGGTTTTTTTGTGTGTGTATGTATATATATTTTCTATCCCATTACTATATTCAGTGATCTTCTTGTTAAGTTTTAAATTCTATTTTATTAATGATAGGAAAGGTATAAATTTAAACATGATCCAATAAATATATTTTAAGATTTTTCCAATTCATCCCTTGTCTGATTACCATTCTCATTGTCCTATCATCATCATCATGTATATAGTTATATAGTACTAATTCCGCAGCGCTGTACAGAGAGCTCACTCACATCCTTGCCCCCAATAGAGCTTACAGTCTAAATTCCCTAACTAGGGTCAATTTGGTGGCATCCAATTAACCTACTAGTATGTCATGACTCTGTGCCCCCTATTCCCCCATTTTCATCTTGCTCGGCCGTCTTGCTGCCACTGCTATATTCCGAGAGGAAGTCTGATCGTACACACTTCCTCTATCGGCATCTTTAAAATTTGTTCGCTAGAATTTTATTTTAATCTCCGCAGTCACACCGCAGGGAGCTTATTAGCAGTGCTCTGAGGAGAAAGAGCTGCAGCCAGAGTTATCCTCATGTAAAAATAAATAAATAAATCTGGAGTTCATGGGGTAAATTTATCAAGCTGCAGTTTTGAAAAAGTGAAGATGTTGCCTACAGCAACCAATCGGATTTTAGCTATCATTTTGTAGAATATGCAAAATAAATTTATATCTAGAATCTGCTTGGATGCTATATGCAACATCTCCACTATTTCAAATCCGCAGCTTGATAAATTTACCCCCTGGAGTTTAACTGTGTGGGGGGGGGGGGGTGGGGTGTTGTTTGTGGACAACACCTGTTTACTGCCAATTAATCTCTTAAAAATGCAATGTTTCCAGCTGTACCTCCTTACTTGCACCACTGGTTTTAATGTAAAAATATAATCGTTCAATTTTGAAATGCTTTTCCAGTCTGGTATTATGACACACAAATATGTGCAGAAACACTTTTTGACAGTGACTGGATACTCCAGATAATTGTAATTTTCCTTGCATACCTCCAGGAGATCTTGAAGGAAAAGTGAAATGGTTGGATAAGTCGCAGAAATTCAAACAACTCCAGGATGTTATTGTGTGGCCCTATTTATGGGAGAGAGATAAAAGATTTTTCATACCAGAGGTATTTCAGTGTTTTAAATATGTTTAAATTTTTGTTTTGTTTGGAAAAAATCAATAAAAATATTTGATTTGGGAAAAAAAAAATTATACATTTCATGTTCTACATTTTTAGGTTCATTTGATTAGGGACATAGCACCTGTTAGCAGGGCCGTAACTAGGGCTGTGCGATAGGGGCGACCGCCCAGGGCGCAACGCTGAAGGGGGGAACAGTTTAGGAGTATTTTAGGTTAATTTGGTTAAAATTGAGGGCTAGGGGGCGGTATTTGTCTTTCTCACCCCAGACGCTAGAATTCTAAGTTACGGCTCTGCCTGTTGGCATCATTATTCAAAATGGAATTCACACAGATGAACAGTAGATGAAGTGGGAGGGGTTAGAGAAACCTGATAGCAATCGAATTATGAGAATGTCAACAGCACCACATAGTATTTCAGTTCAGCCAACGCCGGCATGTCCATGTATAAACGGTGATGTGACTCGCCTGTCAAATTGGTACAGGACAATTGTGGCAACAAACATAACTTTTTATGAAACTGAGTTCATGCATCAAACTTGTTGAATAAAAAAAAAAAATGAAAAAATATACATTTTTATTCTGCACAACTGGATAACTGAGGCAATTTAGACCATGATCCTGATCTGCTCACATCCATTTATAAAGAGGCCATGCCTTATTGACCACTGGAAATCAGGACAATTGAAAGGTACCCATTTTGTATACATACCGAATGCAATCAGCAAATGCATAGTCTTAATATACAGCTGGAGATTCAGCTGTTGTCTTTATTAGTTCTCCTCTGTAGACACTCCTTGTAAAGGTACTGTCATTAGTAATTGACACAGTTATGGTGTTAGTGCACCTTATTCCTTACTTCAGCAAATTAGTCAATGGCCTACCAATAGGGTTGCAGCAGATGCTAGGCCACAACCCTCTAAGGCATAGAAATAGATAGGAATGTCATTATACTGAGTTTATTTATATATCATGTATATGTGAGGTATGATTAATATGCAAGTCATATAACAATAGTTCTGCCTTTCAAAGGACAGTTGTCTTTTGAAGTGGGATTCCTGGAACAGTTCGTTTTAACTCTAGATATTGCAGGGTCATGGTCTGCTTCTTAAAGACCTTAAAAGAGATGATACTGAGACTCCAGAGTTTATAAGTGTAGCACCTGCTCACACGCCCTTTCTGTAGTAGCGCTATATTTGATGCGCTGTCCTGACATGACTTCAATAGTAAATTGCCCCGAAAAGCCATCTGTCGTCATTGCGATGACAGATGATCCTTAAGTGGAAAAATCTGAAAAAAATTAAATAGCCCCCTAAGAAATGATTTGTGACCCTGTAGCACACACCATTAATGCCAATCATGCTCTAGAAAGTATATCTTGACTTCCTCCTTAAAATATAGACTGCTCTATCTATACTTGGTTACTGTGAACTAGTATTAGTTTTCCCTTGCTAACAGACCTCTTGACTTGCAGATTATCCTGGTTTAACTCAGTGTTTCTCTCCACACATACTTTAATGTGCTGGGCAATGTAGTTCTACAGAAATCCTCTTCCCTCAACTCCACATGTAATTGTGCCCTAATATTGCAGCAATTCAGTACAGCAATTTATCAAGGAGATCCATGGAACTAGTATTGGATACTTAGTTTCTGTAATTAAGTCTGCTTGCGGCTATGGAAATTTTTAGCAGCTTCCCTACAAAAATATCTAGGTGTGTGCAGCATACGATAAGGGCTCTAATATCAGTTGGAGGATATTTATGTTTAAGCGGTTTTGAGTGTCCCTTTATTCTGCTGTATAGTCAAAGGTTATCAAGTGTCCAGGGTCTCCCTCTTATGGGTGTAGTACGTGTTCATGATGCTGTAAACACCCGACAGTGTTTACAGCGACATAAATAATCAGAATGTAAACACAGCGACATGTTAAAAACACAGACTTGCGTATACACAGACTCTGCACAGTTCCGATATGAGGAGAGCCCGACACTTTAAAATGACGTCACTTTGAACCACGGCTTGCTTATTTAAAGTGGAAATGCAATGGACCCGGCGTACGATCATGTAATGTAAGAACCCTAATCCTGGTACGGTAAAATTCATACTTGCATTACATGATCGTACGCCGGGTCCGTTGCGTTGCCGCTTTAAATATGTAAGTCGGGGGTTCAAAGTGACGTCATTTTAAAGTGTCAGACTCCTCATATCGGAACTGTGCTGAGTCTGTGTATACGTACTTCTGTGTTTTTAACATGTTGCTGTGTTTAAATTCAGATTATTTATGTCGCTGTAAACACTGTTGGTGTTTAGAATTGCTATAGTGTGGAATCCGAGGGTAGCTTCACAAGCCATGTTTCCAGTGGTAGGTCTGAACTTGGGCATCTCCCTTATATAATTCCCATCCCAATAAGCTTGGAAAATATATTGCTTTTGCCAGGTGATTGTTCTGGATGGCCCAAACTGTGGCTACTGCATATTTGATTTGCTGGGCTCTGAATGGGGAACTTGGAGCTGGGCCCAAGCCTGTGGCTTCCTTAGGATCCTCCCCCACAGAGATTAGACTGGTGAAATTATCTAATATGGTTCCCCAATCTAGATTTCAAGCTTGTTACATAATTTGGGCACCGCTGTTATGTCCTATGTAGGTGAGCTCTGACACTGGATGTTAGCAAAATGGAACTGTCCACTGGAGAGCTATGCAACTGCAAGGCTGGCTCCAGGTTGTAAAGTTTTGGATTCCATAGTCTCCCAGAAAAGGTTACATTGCAGGGTATAATCCATGGTGGATTATGTAGTCTTTATAGGTTTATGGTGGTTATTTATTTTTAAATAGATGAATTTAGCTGCTAGATGTAGAGGAGCTTGTGCAAAGACATCTAGCATGCTCCACAGCCAGGCTACACCAGAGGAGGGCTGGCAAATGTTAGCCTGGGGGCTAGACTTAACTCAGCAGCCTATTGGCAACATTTTAAAGGAGAAAAAATGCAGGTGGCCAAGTTAGGGAGGCAGTTGCCCCCCTGCCCCCCAACCCAGCCTGCCCCTGAGCTACACCCTGCTTTTATATGATTGTGTATGTAGTGTACATACATGTACAAATATGTATGTTTGTTTATATATTTTTAGTTTTTGTCATTTCTGCTTTAATATGGATGTTATATATAGAAATTCCATTCACTGCATACGATGTGTTGTTTTTTGTTTTTTTTGTACGTGTGGTGGATGTTCTGGCATAGAACATACTTTGGTCTGGATGGTGTTAGAGGGTTCAATTTCAGATATTGTACTGTGCTCTGGTTAGCAGTCCTAGCAGTGAAATAGTTGGATACAATTATTTTGTAGAAAACTATGTATTTGCTAATGACCTTCAACAATATATATTTGTGCTAGAGAGACACCCTTAACTTTTATTTTCCATGGGCATCCACTTTTAGAATGAGGATTTTGTGGAGTATTACATTTTTTTCTGACAGAGTTGAAGGAATTCAACTGACAGTTGAAGGAATTGACTTCCTATATAATATACATACACACAATCCTTGCAAATTCAAAATATATGGAAATACTCCAGCATGACTATTAAGATGCACTTAAAGTGTATCATCATGTGGGGTGACATACTCAAGACAACACTCTTCATTATCGATTTGATGATGTCTATGGATATCGTCTTTCTGTTAAAAATAAATAAAAGTAAAATCAATAATTTAAAAAGCAAAGAACTCCCCAAATGCTTATAGTATCCGCTTTCGTAGTCTGCACTGGTATTTAGTATAATGGGGAAACCCACAACATGGGCCCCACTGACATAATGTTGCACAGCCCTAGCCTGTTCAGCACAGGGCTAAATTCCCTAGGTGAGCCCACCCAAACCATCCTGAAAAGAAAACTGTTGCTATAATAAAGTGTGTTAAAATTTACTTTTCAATATATTTTTGCCTCTAGAAAAAAGGCATATAGTACTACATATTGAAGTGTGTGAAGAGTGAGCCTCACCGTGCTCCTAAGCACAGGATATTCCACATACGTTTGACTGTTGCAGTAGCTGTTGAAAATGTTCATATCATGGAATCAAATGGATTTATTCTGGAATTCTAGCCACTAGTCAATAACGCTAAAGCTTTTCCTTAATTATAACTACAAAAAGCAGCCAATTCATTAAATAAGTATTCACCCCCTTTTTTTATTACTAGGTAGAAACACATTTGGCTGTAATTAGGAACTTAAGAACTATAAGCGATTTGGGTAAATCTCTACCAGCTTTGTGTCTGGACACTATTATTTTTACCTAGTCTTCCTTGCATTATTACACCAGTTCCGTCAGCTTGGATGGAGACTGTACAGTTAAGGACGGGATATATAACCATAGGAAGGTCTTGGATTCAGTTGAGCTTGTGTTTATTGTGTTGGCATTCTGTTTTTTGCACATGTTACTTTTCCTTAGTATATAGAGGAGGTGACAACTGCAGTGCTTCTTATTATTCTCTGGATAATAGGATACAAAATGGACAACACAATTCCTGTTGAGAAGTCAGTTTTTTTACTACATCATACCATCTACCACCCCAGTGCAGCATTGTGATAAAACCTACTATGTTTAGCTTTGGCATTTTTTTTTTCTTTTTAAACCCATCATATTCAGGTATCTACCATTGTCGCTTTCCTTAGGGTCTGAAGCACTGTTTCAAAGAAACCAATGTAGAGAATATGCTGTCTTCTCCCAACAGACACCTTCTTCATGAGGGAAGACTCTCCCTGACAGGTCTGTATTGTAAATCGCAGAAATGCTGTAAATAAATGCGTAACCTCTACATATCTTCATGGATGTTCTATATTTTTTTTTTTCCAGAAAGCACATATCTACTTGATGTATACCTGCTTCTCTTTGACGACTTTCTGCTGATAACAAAAATTAAACGGAATAAACGGGTAACTTTTTTTTAAAAGGTCTTCAAAACATGTAATTACATAAGGCCATTGCGCTGTTTTTTTCATGGCTATAGGTGAATCTAAAATGTTTATTTAGAAGTTAGACATTAAGATATAGCAAGTAATACTAGTGGTGGATCATTAAAGAACACTAAGGGATACAATCCAACACTTATATTGGATGCCTTCAAGGCATTCATGTGGGGTACGCTTATTAAAAAAATAAATAAATAGTGGACACTAAAAATTCTAATAAACATAGGGGGGTAAATGTATGAAGCTCCGGGTTCTTCAACACCCGCGAGTTCGGCGTCTTCAGCGCTTAAATTTAAAGCGGCGCTGCCTTGTAAAGGGAAGTTTCCCTTTACAAGGCAGCGCCGCTTTAAATTTAAGCGCTGAAGACGCCGAACTCGCGGGTGTTGAAGAACCCGGAGCTTCATACATTTACCCCCGGGAGTTAGAATTGGAACAACAATGCCAGATTCTTGAATCTAAATACTTGCTTTCCCGTACAATTGTGGAAAGGGTTGGATGGTTGAGTGCACAAAGTGAGTGGCCGGATTTTTTATTTGACAAGGCTAAGGGGCGGCTATTATTTATTAGACATTTCCAATACACTTGAGCAGACATGGGTAATAGTTATATGGCTTCTCTGGCTCAGGAGGAGGGAGTAAATAAGGCAGTCATGACTATCTTTGATCACAAGCATGTAAAACATTTTACGGGAATGGGTATTGCTAACACCTTTCTAAATTACTAAAGTATGCTTTATGAATCCAAGTTATCTTATACAGAGGTGCAAATTAATACATATCTGGACTCCCATCAACCTTCCTAGGCTGTTGCCCTCCTGGATTCCCCCCTCAAAGCAGAAGAGGATGGTCTTTGCAATCGCCTCCTTTCCCAATCACAAGGCCCTGGGAGTGGATGGCATTCCGATAGAAATTGGGGGACAAAAAAAAATTTTACTTTTTTTTTTTTTTTTTTTTTATACACTTCAAACTCTCTATAACAGATTACTGAAATATAATACCATTTCCTCGTCAATGTCTGAAGCATTAATTGTAGTTTTATCGAAACAGGGCAAGGACCTCCTCTATCCTGATTCCTATCGCTCTATCTCATTGTTGGAGTTGGATGTTAAGATACTCGCTAAAATTCTGTCCATCCGACTTAATACCGTCATAAGTCAGATCATTCATCCAGATCAGACTGGTTTTATGCCGGGCAGATCTGCTGCCACTAACCTGCGTCGCTTGTATATCATTTGCAGGTGTCTCAAGTCTCTGAGCCAGGGACTGCGGTGGTATCTATGGATCTCAAACCTCCTTCAAACCTCTTAAGGAGGTTTGGTTTTGGTCTACATTTATTCAATGGATCCGAATGCTGTATCTCACACCTACGGCGTGAGTGCGCGTAGGTGGATATACTTCAGCCCCGTTTAGTCTTGCAAGGGGTACCCGTCAAGGGTGACCACTCTCTCCTGCATTATTCGCAATAGCAATTGAACCACTGGCCTGCTTGATACGAGCTCATCCTGGTATACATGGCCTTCCAATTGGTCAACGGATACCATTGCTTTATATGCAGACAACATACTATTATTTCTGTCATATACAAGTGAATCTCTGGTTAATTTATTAACAGTTGTAGATAACTTTGTCCATTATTCTGGTTTAAAAATAAATTGGGATAAGTCCTGCATGTTCCCAGTTCATGGTGTCCTCCCATCCGTGTTTCCAC
Source organism: Mixophyes fleayi (assembly GCF_038048845.1). NCBI lineage: Eukaryota > Metazoa > Chordata > Amphibia > Anura > Limnodynastidae > Mixophyes > Mixophyes fleayi. Next base: position 227,547,022 of record NC_134405.1, read on the forward strand.
CTGGGATCTCTCTTGAATAGACGATACGTTTCAAGTACCTCGGTATCTGGATTACCCCTAACTCAAAAGATTATATTAAATTAAATATTGATCCCATCAGGAATCACTTTAAGCACAGGTCTCACACTTGGAAGTGACTCCCGTTGACTGTGACAGGAAGAATCAATATATTTAAAATGATGATGCAACCCAAATATATTTAAGCTTTACAACACTCACCAATATATATCCCAAATCGTATATTTCAATTCATTAATTATTTACTCTCCTCATTCACTTGGAGTGATAAGCGGCACAGAATTAAATTGAATACTCTTTGTAAATCTAAAGGGGAGGGTGGCCTGGCTTTACCCAATCTTAAATTTTATTATATGGCAGCTCAATTATCACATTTACAAGACAGGTTATATGCCACAGAGGATAGAACTTTAGTTGGTTTTCTTGGTGATCGAGCGGGGCCTTTACTTTCCCCACTCTAGGTGCTTCTGATAGGTAAATCCATTAGGTCTGACCCTCCCATTGTGTCTTAGGCAAAATATGGGTGTACGTAGAATTATCTCCACTGTGTATACAGAACTAAATTATCATTATGCATCTGATACTCTACTATCCCTTAAAGCAAAATGGGAACTTAATGTAGAGGTGTTGCCAGAGGAAGAATGGTCCCATATCCTAAAAAGTTTGAAAAAAGCCACGTCATGTGTTTGCTATCAACAAATTCATTTATACATATTACATAGTCTATCATACTCCATGTTCACTGGTTGGGTATTCAGAGTCATGTTTTCTCCCAATTTCAAAGTGTGGGACAACGGATTGCAACTTCTGGCACTTGCTATGGCAATGCCAAAAGTAAACGATTTCTGGACCAAGGTATGGGCATTTGTCTGTAATACGGTGCATGGGGTTCCTCCTCTTACTCCAAAGATATGTTTATTTTGGTATTATGATAAGTTTCTCAAAAGGTCGTTGTCAATATATCTTTGCCCTCCCAACCCTAGCTAAGGTTATTATAACCCGCACGTGGATGGCAACAGATGCCCCTGATTTACAGAGATGGAAAGCTCTTGTGAATGACACCATAAATCATGAAAGGTATATGTATATGGAAAGACATGAAAGCATATGGTCTCCCTGGTATTCCTCAAAATACAAACTACACAGGTCTGAACTAGACCTTTATTTAAAATAGATTTCTCAGAATTGTCATCATCCTCCTCATTACTCTGTGCATTATGGCTGTAGCTCCCGAATACCCGCTTTATTAAAATGTAATCCAGTTCTAACTGCTCCTTCATAGCGGGAGCCGATCGCAAGTTTTATAAATTATTTTTATATATATATATATATATATATATATATATATCTCCCCATGTATCCATCTGTTCACCCGCCTACATCATATAACTACGCCATACAACTTTATCTTGTTTTGTTTTTTGTTTAATTTGTTTTATTTCATTATGTTATGTCTTTTGTCTACACTCTACAATAAAAATTACTTGATTTTAAATAAAAAAACAACACTAAGGGGGGAAAATCTTATCACGGTAGAGGAAGAATCAGGGTAGCGTCCTTGGAATGGGGGTAAAGATTTTATAAAAGATACCACCACTTTTTTAAAATAAAACTAGTGGTAAAAATAGTGGTATTTTTTTAGATAATGTGGAATTCATATAACAAAATGGCACGGACAGTCTTCACTCCTACAGATTTTTCTCCTCAGAGCCACAAACCTGATTTTACAAACAAATAAACTAAAAAATATTCACATGAGTATCAAATGCACACAGCTGACAATTGAGAGCTATTAGGCAATAAAAACTGTAATTAAGAAACTATTCAACGATCTAGTTAACGTGTTCAGTTTTGGAACAAAATCTGGTGCTAATGTTAGCCACGCCCACTTCAGATATATAGATAGATATTATATATTTTTTTCCTGTTACATTTTGAAATGTGAAGTATAGACATTTGTGAATACATTTTTATATTCAGTGACTTGCTGACTCAAGGTCGGAACGGGGCAAGGAAGGCATGTATCCATGTAGGCAATGTACAGAAAGGGCGTGCGGAGGTTGAGCAAACACACATCTGTCTGATTCAAGCTCTGGGCATCACTCGGGTACATAATTTTCAGCCGTGTCATTTGCACCAGCTACAGGGCCGTCGTAAGTGCCACTTGATAGTGATGACGATCACATATGTATGCCAGAACATGTTTGCAATTAAGTACAACTGTAAAAATGCAGTTTATGTACAGAAGGTTATGTGAACATTTTAATATGTATTTCATGTAAAAAAAAACTTTGTATTGTATTTTTATTAATAATAATTTTATTAGTATTAACAAGTGTTAATGTGTTTTAATATTTTTTTTTAATCTATGCGTTCTGATGGGACTTTAAAATACATATGCATTGTGCGTATCCTGCAGTGTGTTGTCTGTCTGCATACGGCCTGTGCCATACAGGCAGAACGCACTTATTCTAGTATTCAACTAGAAACATTCCTTGAGATCCAATTGACCTTGAATACAAGTGTACCTACATGCAATTTCAGTCCAATTTAAAAAAACCAAAACAAAATAACGCAAATTTCCTTCACTTTGCATTCCTTGATGAATCAGGCCCTCTGTATTTAACTATTGTAACAAAGGACACCTACAGTGAAAATTCGGTCTCTGTTGGAGGGATGCTATAGCCAAGCAATATTTTGTTTATATAGTCTCTATTCAATAATTTTAGTAAGTAATAAAAAGTTTTGCTGAGTAGTAAAAACTCCACAAGCATAAAGAACATACGGAAATCTAAACCGTATTTAAATAAAATTTGAACACTTTGGGAATTCATTTTTTTTTTCTTCCTTTTACTTTGCAGAAATCTTCAAATTTCGATGTTGGTACAATGTACCCGTCTTTACACCCAGAGCTGCAGTCTGTGGTGAAAGAAGGCGGCTACTGCAAAGTTCTAGACCAGCCTATTCCGCTCGACAGATTGAGTATCAAAAGCATTGACCACTTCAATGTCAATGGTACGTTGGTACATAATTACACATGGGTCATTAAGAAAAATCTAACTCCTCAGGATAAAAGGCTGCTGTTTGGTACAAGGAAATTGATATAGACAGTTCATAGAGCCCAGAGTCCAAAGGTTTTGTAATGTCAAATATTTCACATAAAGGATAGATTGAAAAGTGAGAATATAGGTGTAAGCTTTGACTTTGTTTTTTTTTTTGTTTTTTAAGTATGGCTTTTTATTTAGGCAATAGTCACTTAAACATTTTTTTTCACTACCCAAATCGCTTACACAATAGTTCTGAAGTTCCTAAACAGGATTTAGAAATATCCATAACAAATCTAAACAACAAAAATGTTAATCTATGCCACTTAATAAACAATGGTGGTGGTTATTACTATTCTCAAAACTCCTTCTGCATAAAGTTAAACTGCGTTTTTGTGTATCTTTCTCATTGCTCTATATAATGCAAACATAAAACATCTGATTACGACCTGTTTCAACATTATTGCATTACTACTTACTCTAGTGTTGCTGTAAAAGGACAAGAAAATGAATACATTAGGTTGCAAATTGTTATTCCTGGCCATCTCATGTCAGGCCCTTACCTCAAGGTATTGCTTCTGTTTCCTATGGTAAGACAGAAAAGCACAATCTTTCCTTATGTCCCCATTCTTTATTTCTTCTGTTTGCTTTCACTTTTGGTCTGCTTAGTTTGTTAGTGATGCTATTTTATTTGCTGTATTATCGCTAAAAGAGTCCTTTCCAGAAGGTCTGTTGTGGACGGTTCAGACTCATAGGAAGTTATTCAATTAAGACGGCAGATCGTGGTTACACATGGCTGCACACTTCCCGTTACCACAACATTGCGGATTTCCTTTTGCACTCCTTCGGGCAGGCAAGGAAAATCAGCGGTGTTGCGGTACCGTATTGGCACTTTGTGTGCAGCCGTGCGTAACTGTGATCTGCAGTCTTAATTGAATACTCGCCTATATATTTTTTTTGTTTTGCTTTTTTTTAAAGTTTTCCTGCTAATGGTGACTAGTATAAATGGTAGGATGGGAGGGTTGTCTCTCCAAGATAGCAGTACTGACTCACTTTCCCACTGAGCATGCCGGGATTGTGTTTATACCAATTAGAATGCAAGGGGGTATCATGCGAAAAAGCATTTCTGTTCAAGTTGCCATTGTATCAACAGCTGTTGTGCTGGTAATATTAAATTTTTTTACCTGCAGTTGTTTTGGGTTTTTTTTGGTTCTGTTGCCTTGATACAGTGAGGTATGTTGTTTTTGTTTGTGTCATGCTGTGCATCAGATTCAGTTTTGTGGTTTCATTAGGAAGATTGGTGTTTCACCCAAAACCACCCCTGAGGTTAGGGAGGTAGGTAGGTTTGTCTTTGTTTTCTGGTGCAGTTTTCCAGTGTTGTTTCTGAATGTAGCTGGTCAAATTCAATCCAAGTGGGAGAAAGTAAACACGAGCATTGGAGAAATTATATTTCTGCTAAACTTATGATAGACCAACAATGCCCCTTTTAATAATGGTTTCAAGAAGCAGCAAGATGTGAGCCAGCAGGTCCTTCAGATATGTTGCTATGGATGAAGGAATCGGTTTAAGTATTCAGCAAACTTGGGTCAATAAAAAACAAGAGAGATATGGAGCTTAGATTAGAGCTCTAGAATCCCCTGGAGGTTCAGAAGAAGGAGATTTAGCTGAGGTCTTCAATGAAGGATGATTCACTGGAAATCTATTTTTATCCAGAGTCCATAGGTCCTTTAAACAGCATAGTCAGGAAAACAGACACAAATGCTGAAGATGAGGTCAACAGGGTATTACCAAGTCAGCAAAGGATAAAAATGTAAGTTGATTCATGATTAAAGACAAAAGGCAACTAAGGTTGCCATGTCAACAGCAACATCACCGTTTTTCAAACTTTATCCTTTTAATGAAGATGATACTGAGAAAACTTGGGAAGTGGCCTGTAGTCTCAAAATACATGATATACCAGTAAAACATTTAAGGAATAGGAGAGTCATATTTTTAATGTCATTTGTTACATGTTCTAATTTGGGAAAACCCCAGAAGGCATTTATTTTATTGCTTCAAAAATACTGCAGTTTCTTAAAAAGAGTAACAGTCTACCTCTACAATCAGAAGCAAGAAGCCAGTACCCAATGCTGAAGAATGATCATGGGTCTATTCATTTTTTTTTTTTTGAGTAGTAATTGACATAAGCAGCGCTGATGCACGTCAGCACTGCTTAAGATTTACAGTAGGGGAAAAACATTTGTCAATGTTGCAATATTATATTAAGGATTAATAACTGGAGGATGACCACAGCTGTCTAAGGCCAAGGATGGGAATCCACATTGGACATATCCATGACCCATAGGCAGATGCCTACTCCAATATATTTGAGTTGCAAGCTATTCATCTAGCTCTTTAGACCTTTGCCCCATACTTGCAGGGAGATTATCTTATTGTCAAGATACACAACTCCGCTGTGGCCTACCTAAAGAAGCAGGGAGACACATGGTTGTCAGCTTAGAGAGGTAGAACCAATTCTTGTTTGGGCTGAGAACAATCTGGCCTCCCTGCAGGCTTTGTTCCTGGGAGGCTCAAGGTTCATACAGAACATGTTATTTGAAAAGTTCCTGGATATATGGGGTCTTCCACATACAGAAGGACTTCAAAACACAAAGGTCAATATATTTTTCCCCATATACTCTTTCCTCAAGGCCAGATGCATTGTCTCTTAAATTGAACTTTCACTATGTGTGCCCTCCAGTTTCTCATTATCCTTCTAGTTCTTCAGAAAGTCTGCTGGGATAGAACGATGTCTGAATTATAATTTTGGATTGGCCAAGAAGCCATGGTATTCTATGCATCATAGTCTGGCTACAAAAAGGCCATGAAGACTGCTACTACTTCAAGGCATGCTGGTCCTGGGGCCAATCCAACCTCCACGAACGTAGGCTCATGATTTGGAAATCAAGTAGCAAAACTTATTTAAAGCAGGGTCTGGATGTTGCACTTGTGACAACTTTTATATATACTTCCAGTGTCTGACTTTATGGCTTTTAGCAAAGTCTGGAAAAGTTCTGTAGAATGTACAGCCAAAAGAAAGTTGTCTTTTCATATCATACATTTTTTTTATTATTTTTTTTTGACAGGAAACATTGTATAAAAGGTTATAAATACAGTAGTTCATGTTTCTGCCTTGCCTGCCATTATAGGAATCCATTGGGCAAAACAGCGAATGGATATGCATCTGTTTTTGGCTGCAATTTTGAGACATTCATACCGTACGTTTTTACTGCTAGTTTTCATAGCACTGACTAAACAGCCTTTTGAGACATTGTAATGGCATTATGCCACTTTGTGGAACCAGACAATCGAGTATTGTTACTTAAGTTAGGTGAGTCAATGAATGTCAGACGATCTTCATGCCATTCATTATCAACTACATTTTGACAAAACAAAGTAATGATGAGACTTGTGGCAGAATTTCATCTCAAATAAAAAATGTTGCTTTCATTCTTTCTGAAATCAGAGAATGAAGAGGACAAGTGGCATACAGTGGATGTGGTTAGATGCCTTAAAAGTTTTATTATGGCATCTGAACCAGTGAGAACCTTGGATAAGCTGTTCATAGTGGCACTGGTGCAAAGAAAATTTCAAGTGGCTTCGGACCCAACAATCAATAAATAGACAGGAGCTTGCTTACCCATTGAATAGCATGTTTTTTGGTTCTCACTAAGAGGTTAAAACCACATTCTACAAGAGCGGCCACATCTTGAGCCACAGAGCAGGTGTTTCATCAAAGTCGATCTGCAAGGTGGTGATCTGGTTTTCAGGGTGTACATTATCACCTGGCTGTTAAGATGAATGAAGAGGAAGTTTGGGCAGAATGTCCTAGTCTGTCGTGGGAACAGTCAAACAGTTTTGATTACTGAGATATGGTTTGGAACTGTTTGAGCACCATTGCTTTAGCATTATCCAGTGGTAATGTCTGATGGGGGAGGGTCTAGAAAAATTGGAAATGGCCAGGAAAAGAAAATTACAGTAATTGTAACAACTTCCATGTCAGTTGTAGGGTGTGGGGGTTCAAGTAATCAGCTGAATGAATGAATGATACCAGTACAAGCGGATAGGGTGTGTCTGATATTTATGAAGGGTTATTCTGTAGTATCCGGGAAAACAGGATCTATACCAGGGACGTGGAATAGCTAGGAAAAGACGATGAAGGTATGATTATAAAAAAAAATTAAGTTTTTTTTTTTTTTGTAAATGCAAACATTTTTTTCTGCTTACGTAAGTTTCCTGTCTCGTATCTCACTGAATAGTACATGGTATGAAGCATGCTTTCCTGATCCAGCATGAAAATCGGTATCAGCAGTGTATCGCTGCCTTCATTCTGCAAGCAAGTACAGAATCATCTAAGGTTTGTTGTCTATTTTCCTACATGCTGTGCATTGCTGAGGTTAACAGTAATACGACACTTGTGTCAAATAATTTTATAATATAAAATGTATTCACTTCATGCATTATTTATTTCCTGTTGAGAAGTCAGAATAGTCTGACATAAAATTAGAAAGCTTTTATGCATTATTGTTAAATTGCTGAAACAGAAAAAAGGATGCTTCACTTGTATGGTAAAGAATGATTCCATATTTATCCCATAATTGATAGAACAACAACATGTCCTCAGACATACCTACATATATTCTAGAAATAAATGAGAAAATCACTTAATATACACGTAGAGCCTCTGAGCTTCTGCTTCGCCTATACCAGTGTTGGCTAACCTGCGACACTCCAGGTGTTGTGAAACTACAAGTCCCAGTATATCCTTCCAGCAATAAGCTGCTCTATATTGACAAAGCATGCTGGGGCTTGTAGTTTCACAACACCTGGAGTGTCACAGGTTAGCCAACACTGGCCTATACACTAATGGATGATGGATTTCAGCTCCTGGAATAGTTATGTAGCCTTGTAAGCAGATCAGATTGCCCTGGCTTTAGATTAACTTGGGACTGTGATTTTGATTATTCTCAAAAGACAATATATATCCAATAATATGAAGAATCTTCCCACTTAGAAGAACACAGTTTGTACTTATTTTGTTGTTTTTTTTATATATTTTACAGAAAATGTGGCTCTCACAAATAGAAACTGCCATTTCCTGCTACACTGAGGCTCGTGAAACAAACAGAACATCAATATTTTGCCATCTTGCAGAGTCAGCTGAAATCTAGCAGTATTTTGTATATATGACTCCATTTAATTTAAGTTTTGTGTTTGTGTAGTGTCTATATGAATATTTTTTTATATGTATATTTGTAATATGGATTTCAGAAAAGGCAACTACATTTGTTGCAACGTTTGTGTAATTTACCTTTGTATTTAAATATACATAAGTTACAAGAATGATTTTCAAATATTTTTTATGACCTGAATTTTTCCTGCGATATTTTCACCTGAACAATAATGAACTTGATTAACACAGCAGTACACTATAAAACCTTTTAATAAACAACTAGATCAGTTTTGTGAATTTGTAAATTGTGAATTTCTGAATGATGAAAAAAAAAAAGCATAAACTGGAACCCAGCCTCAGTCTATTTATTCTCAGGAATAATTTTAATAACCAAATAGTTACTGAATTCCATGGTCTCGAGAGGGATATTTATTAATTAACCCAAATTGGCTACAAAAAAGTATTTTAACTGTTTAATTTGTTATAGTTTTCAGAGGTTTTTTTTAGAAAGAAATCTTGTAAGTGAATGGTCTGGAGGACCTGCAACGTTTTAGGTAATGTTTGTGTGGTTTATTTTTGTTTATTTTTTTTTTACATAGCCCCTAGTGTACCATATCATTTGACATTCCACTCTACACATTCCCCCCCCCCCCCCCTCTCCCCTAACAGAGTTTCTCCATTTATCTCCACTATGGAGAGCACAAGCAAAAACAGCATGCAGTATATGCAAATACAATGCTTGCAAGTCAGGACACATACTGCTCTACTCTTACTTGTGCGCGGCTTATTCCACATGACACATCTTCCCTGACATAAATGCACTCATGAGGCAGGGAAGGTGAAAGAAGAAAGCCGCCTGGGAGTAATAAGTGATCCGACTCAAGCATTCTATTTACATATAGCGCTTGCTGTGTTTCTATGCTCTTCTCCAAGTAGTGGGAGAATGGAAATATTCAGATTTTGTTTTGTATTAAGCACGATGTAAAAAGAAAAAAAAAATACCTCCAAATTGACAAATCATATTTAGGTTGTGCACTTAGAGAATAAGATCAATTATCCTTCATCAAAGCCAAGATTAGTCACTTTTTATTGCTGTGAAATTTGTGACAAAACTGAATGCATTGAACAGACTTCTACTTAGTGATAACTGCTCATCTCTATAGCAGTACATTTCCATAATCGTGCTGCAGTTCCAGGAAAGGCCTCTAGAGAAAAATGAGTCTTGTAATGCATTTGTAAAAATACTTAGTGAGGCATAAATGGGAATGAGACTAAACACAAAAGTATAGAAATACATTGCAAACCACAAAGAGAATAGTTAGAAAGATCTATTTTATTTACCATTTATTATACAGATTAGAAAACAAATAACATTTCAACAAGCATTCTTCCAATCACTCAACTCCAGGGCCCGCAAGATGTAAATACGGATACATTTCCAATGTAAGTGCACACTGGAATAAAGGCACCACTACATGATCACAAGTTGTAAACACAACATTGAAAGAAGGGCTTAGAAAGAAAACATGTCAAATACTCATGCAAACCTTTTGTATGATCCAGTTAACTAAGTGTAGTGTAATACGCATAAAACTGCATTGCAGAGTTCAGCAGAAATTAATCTCCACAAAGTGGACAAGATCCCATAAAAAGCTTCTCACATTCACTGCAGAAGGGAAAAACAATCAGTGCCAAATTCTATGTGCCGACTCCCCTTTTCTTCAAGATGCAGCTATGGTGATCTGTATTATAACACTAGCCCATACTGCTCATATTGCTGATGTGTTCCTGGCATGTGATAGGAGCAGCAACACATTTAATACATTGGTGTAATTTGTACCTGCTAATAACTAACCCCCCTTTTTTACAGCTCTATTTAGAGAGCTTACCAACAAGCTTCATTGTGTGGTATCTTATACTATAATGGGTGGGACATTTATGAAAGAGATGCATCTAAAAAGTTCATGTAAACCATTGAAATCAATAAGATTATAACCATCAGTTTAGTAAACATTAGAAAATGAGAGCAAACATCTAATTGGTTACAGCATATATGTATGTTTGTATCTGATCATGATACTAGGCATTTATACAACTGATTTGTATTATTCAGACACATCTAGCCTTGGACGACTTGTGATTCCACAAGACTTGTTGAACTATATGTCGTGGCATTTTCTGCCAGTTGCATATAGCTTTGCAACTGTAGAGCTGCTCTATATTATTGGGCCATTACAATATCTGATATCTTTTTAAAACAGAAAAATGACATGACCTAATATTGGCAAAATATATAAACAATTTAAGAAATACTATAATAATGCTCAGTCTCTGATTTTAGAAACTGATAGATTAAGAAGTCACATACATGGATGGAAGATTGAACCCCTCTACAATATATATTAAATTATATAAAGATTCAATCAGATGGTTACTTGTAAAAATGAATCTAACACAGAATGTTTATCCAAATGCAGTTTTCACTAATCACAGAACTTTACAAAGAAGCATTACTTTGAAATTAGATTAGCATTAGTCTGAATGTTTGTTCGGTTGAGATTGTGACCTCCATAATAAACTGAGCACATCTTATTTCTACAATGTATGTTTCAACTACTTAAATGCAGCTTGATTTTTGTCACTATTAATTTGTCAAGAGACTTGCATATTAACATAAAGCTGCATCACCACGTAATAGTGGTGAACATTTTTGTTCACCACTTTAAAATGGCTGAAGATGTGGTGTGAGCGTGAGGACAAATCAGAAGCCGCAATGTTCATAATTACACTTTGATTGGTCCTCCCACGCACAAACCTGCTGTGGTTGTTAGATGAACAGAGGAGCTAAGTAGCGGCAGATGGTAAGAGGTTTAAAATAACAAAATATTACGCTTGGCACAAACTGTAGCATATAAAAGGTGAGTTCAGAGTAACTCTATGGCACACTGAAAATACATGGATGGCACAATCACAAGCCCTCATCACTTCGGGAGTCAAATGCTGAACACATTATGCACATGATTGATATTGCACTTAATTTTTTTTTTCAGGTCTAATTTCTCCATGCTTGCCATTTTGAAGATGTTAATATTAGACCCACAGTATTATAATAGACGATGAGTCTTGCTACAATTAGGTTTTGCATATGTAGCATAACATGCAAATATCAGTAATCAAGTAAATGCACATACTGAGAGGTAGTTGAAGATGTTTTGCACATATACTAAATGTCTTGCAGAAACAGAGGCAATGTGAACATGTATGGTATAGCCAAAGAAACACATGATCATTTGGTGCCATACCTTTAAGAGGTAGGAACCCAATCCACCCACACTAACATCTTATACAATGTGCCCAGGGAGATGAAGCTATTGTCCAAGAGTAGGATGTGAGTGGATCAGCTAATGCTAGTATCCAATCCCAGAACAATATTTTTGTTCTGTCGCTGTTCAGTTAACTGGACTCATTGCGTAAATGTTGTAATGGGGCCAGGGGTTTCCTACTTTGTAAGCAGAAGCATTTTAGAGGTAGAAGTAGCATAGTTCTTAGTTGTAGACAGCAGGTCATGCTGCTGTTGGGAAGCTCTGCTTTCAGTCATGGTGGTTCCCCATAAAATATTCCTAGTAATTATTCAGCCACAGGCAATATTTCCACATTTATCACACTTAGCTAGCACAAATGGCACATTTTTCACAGAAGGAAAACTATTTGTAAAAACACACTACAAAAATAATAATAAACAATCCAATGTAGGCACCTGGTATATGTTCTTAGGAAATTACTTGTCACGCATTTGGATTCTCTTGAATACACAAACAACTACATATTTCACTTAGGTGATAAGTTTAGTGAACCTTTCAAAATTGTTCTAACAGGTATAATCACTTTGTAAAGCCAGGATAGACCTTATCAAACCAGTTCCTCAACTGCATAAACACACATTGTCTAAACACCTCCCTGTGCTCGACAATGGGGTAAGTACAGAGGTATGTGGACAATGACTGTGCAAGCCCAGCAGGGCTTTCACTTTCCGCTCAATACTCAAACATAAAACCTCACTAATAAAATATTTCTGTATGACAGATTTTTCAATAGCTACCAATAAGCATAGAGCAGAGTAGATTAAAAAAAAAAAAAAAAAAAAGCATTTGATTTTAGGGATTCAATAGAGGATGTCAAATAATGCCAGTTTAGATCTTACATCCAGGGTTGTTGGCCCTGTAGGTGTATTCTGATCAATTAAACAATGTCAATAGACCAAAAAGGCAATCAGAACAGGTACACTACACACATGTATACGTGTGTAACAAGAATTTGACTTTCCATTAACTAGGCTGTCAACCATAAGAGCAACTTCCATACAGTTACATTTTCACAAATTACTTTAGTCACAAAATCATACACTGTGTTTGCAAAGATATTTTCCAGTCATCTTCAAAAGGTAATATGGAAAACAGATATGGGTAAAAGTCAAATTTAAACCAAAAACCACCCAAATTGACCACGTACCTGTTTACTCCATAAAACAAAGTAAAAATTTGGAAAACTATTCAATTGGGTCATCATTTTGCCATCATTGGTCTTTTGACACATACACAAAAATACAAAATTTCCGCAATAGAGTCTGCTTTTAAAAGGTAGGCCTTCAATACAAAAAAATACAAGAACATTGATATGCCCCAGTACAATACACGGGGTACTTCTAAGCACAAATATGATGTGTGTGGGCGATATTGGACTTTGTAATGCTAGGGAAGAACACATTTGTGTATTTCCAGTGTGCAAGTATGCAGAGCAAGAAACACTGCTGTATAATTATTGAGAAAAAAAAAAATAGACCCTCACACAGTTTTACAACGTTACTCAAATGTCAAATTAATGTATTTTTCGGTTTATGGTCAAATTATATATAAAAAATACATAGTTGCTTCTGTTAGCCTACTATTTACAGGCAGCTAAACAAAATGGTAGTGTCAGCAAACATAAAAGATGTGTAGGAAAAGGCAGGATACGCTTAAGCTTGTGTTTCATGTAAAATACAATAAATTTACTTGCTATCAATAAAACATTTCAAAATTTATTTTTGTGTTCTCAAATTTTACAATCCTCATCCAAAGGAATAAGTACTTTGAGTGCTTTATGAAGTGCAATAACAAAAATACTAAGTGTAATTTGTCTAGGGATCCAGTCCTACCCTTGCAAATCACTAAAACATGTATTACAAACACGGACTGGTTTTTTGGAGGAGGGCGTTAAGGCATTCTTTGACGAACATTCTGCACAGAAGATATTTCCACAATTTCTACAGTGGTGCTGGAAAGAAAAGAAAAATAGATTTAAATGTACAAAACTTGCATAATATCATGACAATTCCACACTGCTTTTAAGTCTACTGAAGAGATGGATTTTTTAAAAATTAAAAAGAGTACATTACAAATACTCCTTTGTCATTAAAGCAATTAGTATACAAGTCATCCAGCTAAATGAACACACAGTCACCCTGGTTATAAATATACAGCATCATTTTGAAGCTCCAGGAAATCAGCATTATTTTAATAGCTTTTTACAAGATTTTATCCTGTACAAACTTGGCTATTTTTTCTCTGAGGATAGCAACTATTGCAACATATATTTCTCTATCCTCCTATTGGGGGATAGCGAAGTGGAATAGGGCATTGCGCACTTTAAGAAAGTTGTTAGTTAGCCTGAGCTCCTCCCCCTCTATACCCCTTTCCTGTGTAGGCTTCAGATGTTTAGTGCCCGACCTATAGGGCGCTTTGGGGCTGCTACGTAGCCTCTTTTATGGTGTTCTTTTATTTATTTATACGTCAATTTTTATTGAAACTTTTTCAAAAGTATATGGGGGTACAGAAAGAATAAAGGGGAAGGAGGATCAAAACAAGGGGAAACAAATGGGGGACCCCACACAGAGGGGAAGGAGTCACTCGAGTGAAACAACACTAATATAAACAGTATTTATACAGAAAAAGAAGAAAAACAAGTGCACAGCAAGGCGTATTGTCCTACATTACGGCAGTCTGAAACTATTCATGGTATAACAGGAGTACAGGGAGGTGCGACACATTCGTTGGTTTGATGAGATTCTACGAGGGCCGCCGGAGAAGAGGGTGGTGAGGAAACGGGGGCGTTCAAGTTGCGCCAGGGCCATCTGTAATATATTCATGCCATCTAAACCATCTTCTAATTAGTGCTGATGCAGATATGGAATAGGGCATTCGGGATATGGTAGGAGACTTCCAGTTTTGGGCTATAGTCGCTCTAGCGGCTATCAGTATGTGTCCTAAGAGATAGCGGTCTTGTTTACAAATGGAAGTCGGGTATACATGAAGAAGGGCTAAGGCAGGGTCTGGAGCAACTGTGGTTTTCAAAACATTGGATATCAAGGCGAAGACCTCACCCTAGTGTGGCTTAAGCACTGGGCATGTCCAGAAGACGTGGAATGACTGTATCTTTCAATATCAGTATATATATATATATATATATATATATATATATATATATTATATAAAGTAGTATCTTTCAATATCAGTTACCCGAGTACATTGGTGCCAGCAGAATTTTGATTGGTTTCGTCAAATCTTGTGTAGCCGGTCCGGGGTGAGGTATAATCGATTGAAAAGTTTTGTGTTCTTTTATTTTAAGTGTACTTAGTTCGCTGGCTTTTGCCTCTTATTTGAATGGCATTGTTGGCTCCAGGAGACTGCTTTGTCCCGTCAGCTGCAGTCTAGTTATTGTTTTCCCCCTAAGGTTCTCACAAAATGGGAGGTGTTTCCATGGGTGGAAGCTCCAGTTGTAAAGGTTGGCTAAGGTCACTACCATTCCTCTTCTTAACGCAGCCACTCTTAAGGACCTGCAGACTGTAAGGTTGTGGGCATTCTTAAGTCAATTTTCGTGGTGGCTGGTGCCTCTTTGCACCCGCGTTGGCATCAGTGTGGATTAACAAAGCTGTAGAACGCTGGTCAGAACAGATGTTTGAGGGTTTTTTGGCCAGTCTTCTGAACTGCTTCCTTTGGTGGGACAGATTCAGAGAGCCACGGATTTCTTAGGAGAGGCTGCCATGGATGCGGGACTGCTTGGGGCATGGATCTCTGTGTCTGCAATCTCTGCTCATCGAACTCTCTGGTTTAAATTCTGGGAGGCTGATATGGAGTCTAAAAAGGGTCTTGAACCACTTCCCTTTTCTGGGGGTGTTTTGTTTGGGTCTCAGCTTGACACCATTATCAATCAGGCAACAAGTTTGGGAGCATTGACAAGAAGAAAGGTACTCTTGCCTCCTAACATATCCAGGTTCTGTTCCTTTCAATCTTCAGGCAGGTCTCCGGCTCAGTACTCCAGAGGTCAGATGTCCGCCCCCAGGGATGGATTGTAGAGCAGACGTCAGACTTTGTCTGCTTGGCGTCCAGCTGCTAAGACAGCAGACAAGTGGTCGGCTTGACAGGCATTTTGCCACTGTAGGGTCTGCTGTGGTGGGAGCAGGTCTTCTATTTAGGGATTAGTAGTTTCAGAATGCATGGATACCTGGGGTATGGGAAATTATGGCCATCCACTCTATAATTTCTTATGGAATAGTTATTCCCGTTCAGGAAACACAAAAAGGTTTGGGGTTTTTTCAAACCTTACTTGTTCCAAAACCCAATGGCTCGTTCAGGCAGATTCTGAATCTAAAATCTTTGAACACTCAGGTCAGGGTGCCCAGATTCAAAATGTAGTATTTGCAGTCGGTAATTCACAGTATGGCATAAGGGGAATGGCTATTATTATTATCCTTTATTTGTTTGGCGCCACAAGGGTTCCGCAGCGCCGTACACTGTACAAACAGTAGACTATACAGGGTAAGACATTATTTAACAACGAACAATAAATACCAAACTTCAGAGGCTCCAGGCAGGCTAAAGCAGTAAGTACGGAGCAGAAGAACAGGTATGGATACAGGAGGGAGGAGGGTCAACAGTCCCTCCTCAGGTTTGCGGTTTAGTTGGATCACTATCAATGCTACACACAACCTTTTGGTCTGACTACAGCTCCACAGTTCTTCACCGAGATCATGGCGGTCATGGCTGCGATGTCGCGGTCCAAGGAGATTACGATTTTACCTGGACGATCTTCTTCTAAAAGGCAGAGTCACCGGCAGTACTCCTGCCCAAATCCAGGTGATGATCTTTTTGGGACTTCTATTCGACAGTCAACAACGAGGGGTGATCTTGCCTTTCGGACAAAATTCATGCTTTACAGAAGATGGTAAGATTTCTGTTGGCTGCTAAACAGTATTCTGTATACTTCTGCATGTGTGATCTGGGCAAGATGGCATCGAATTTAAAGATAGTCCATGTTGCTCAGTTTCGTGCATGGACATTCAAGATGGAATGCCTTGCGACGTAGAACAGATCCAACCTGAATCTATCCGGTCAGGTGATCGGTCTTTCGCGAGTGTGTCAGTCGCTCCTTTGGTGGCTGAAGAAAAACCATTTCTGTAGGAGTCCAACATTCTCATTGTGGGATTGTCCCTTGGTTACAATGGATGCTAGTTTTTGGGGCTAGGGTGCAGTCTGTCTTCACGTCCAGTTCCATGGCCTTTGATTGGAAGTTTGGATTCTTGCCGAGTCCAATGTATTGGAAATGTGATCAGTGTTCCACGCTCTGATCAGTGTGCAACATTTTCTGCAGGGAAAGGCTTTGAAGAAACAGTCGGACATTGCCACAGCAGTAGCATACCTCAATCATCAGGGCCGCACCAAGAGTGTTTTAGCCATGCGAGAGATGCACAGGATCTTTCGGTGGGCTGAAACTCATGTTCAGGCTATCATGGCAGCTTTTATCCCAAGAGTAGAAAATTGGGAAGTGAATTTTATCAGCAGGCAGAATCTGCATCCCACCGAATGGTCCCTGGATCCCAAGGTGTTTTGCGTGTTGGTAAATAAGTTGGGTCAACCAGACATAGACATGATGGCGTCAGTTGAGACGCACAGTCCAGCTCTTCTGCTCCCAGGAAAGAGATCCTCTGGCTGTCTCAGTAGATGCCATGTCCGTTCCTTGGCGGTTCCACTTAGTTTACAGATAGCCATGCTTCCGAGGGTCTTAAAAAAAAGGTAGAGAGAGAAAGGGTGTTCTGTTCTGTTAAAACAATGAATCTTCAAGCTAAGGGTTTGTCAGAGCGCATGGAACAAAACATGCTTCGGGCTTGTAAAACAGGTTCTTCCAAAATATATTGTGTCTGGAGAATATATATTGCCTGGTGTGAAAAGAAGGAGTACCCTACCACTCTTTTCAATTGTCCAAGTTGCTTATGTTCTTGCTGGATGCTGGCTTGCGTCTTAGTTTGCTGAAGGGTCAAATGTTGGCTCTGTCTTCTTTCAAAGACTAGCTCTGATACTTAATGTGCAAACGTTCATTCAGGGTGTGCTTCATGTGCAGCTTCCATATGTTCCTCCGTTAGCGCCTTGGGATTTAAACTTCGGTGTTAAATGCTTTACAACATTCCCTGTATAAATCTACTGTGTTCAAGTGTTCAAAGTTTTTGACTTGGAAAATTGTCTTGCTTTTGGCTACTTATTCCACCAGAAGAGTTTCAGAGCTTGCAACTTTATCCTGCAAGTCTCCTCTCCAAGTTTTCATGAGGATATTATGGTTCTTCAAACCAAGCCTTCCTTTCTTCCAAAAGTTGTGTTCAGATTTCACATAAATCAGGAAATTTACCCCTGCCTTGTCTAACTATAGATCTTCGGAGGATGAAGTTACTCTTCGTTCTTTAGATGCTATGTGTCCTTATGTGCGTAGGACTCAAGATGTGCACAAGACTGAGGATCTTTTGGTCCTCTATGATGCACATAAGAGAGGCTAGCCAACCTCTAAGGTGACTACTGCTTGGTGGATTACTGCTGTAAGCAGTCAGGCTTATGGTGGGGCTGGGCAGCCTGTTCAGATAATCAGAGATAACTCCACGAGGTCATTAATTGCTTCCTGGGCAGCACGGCATGGTGCCTCAATTGGGCAGCTGTGTCAGGTGGCCACCTGGTCTTCCGTTGACACGTTTACTCGGTTTTACAAGTTTAATGTGTTTGCATCAAGGGATGCAAGTTTTGGGAGAACGGTGCTTCGTGCCCTTTCTTCTGAGCATTCTCATCCATAATTGCGGCATTTGGATGTCACCAACGTCCACTGGACAGCCACTCGACGCTCTGGTTTCTTCTTTTGTATAACGTGTTGTCTTTTTTGATAAAAAAAATGTTCTCTTTTTGTCACGAGATGCAGTGATCGCGGCTTGCTTCTCCTGCTTCCCGGCTGTCATGGTAACAGCCGGGATGACACTTCAGTTTTCCTGTCCCAGCCGTCACCTAGGCAACGGCCGGGACGCTCAGAGTGCAGGCGCCGCACTCCAGCAAACACACAGCCGGGCGTGTGCGCAAATGTTCGAAGAATGTGCTCAGCCTCCTCGGGCAGTAATAGGAGTGCTGAGCTAATTTATTAGGCAGCCCATGGTGTCTTAGTGCTCTCCCCGATTGGACCTTTTCTGTATATAAGGGAGGGAGGGCTTAGCCTCCCTGCCAGTTATAGCTTCTGGATCCTGGTTGCTGACCTGCTCCCTGTTCCTGTGCTCTCTGTTGGATTGATCCCTCGTTGTGACCCTTGGCTTGAATTTGTACTCTGCCATTTGCCTGTTGCCCTGACCTTTTGGATCTGTTTCTGGACTTCCCTGTTTGCCGCCAGCCCTGACCATCCCGTCTGCTATGGATCCCCGATCCTGGCCTGTTTGCTGACTACTCTCTTACATCAAGATTATCCTCCCACCTATCCACTGTGGTGTTGCGCATAAACTTTCACTACTTAGTTAAGTCCTGGGGGCATCTGAGTACTTGTGAGCGTGTCAAGCTCTATGGGAACGGTGGCTGCTATAGGTGAAGACCTCTACAGTTTGTTCTGTAGGTTTATGACAAGGCCGTCAGCTTAACACTTTTTCTGTTTTTTTCTCTCTTTTGTCTCTTGTTCTGTGGGGCTTGGGTAAACAAACTAAAGCCTACAAAGGACGGGGGAGTATAGAGAGGGAGGAGCTAGGGCCAACTGACAACCTTCTTAAAAGTGCCTAATGCCCTATTCCACTACACTATACCCCAATGTCCCCCAATTGACTAATGTATTTTATGTAAGTATAAAGATCCTATTTTGGAAATGCATATGTTGCTAGTAAGAGGGCTCAGGGAACATCAATACCTTTCTGTCACTACCATCTAACACGCATAGGGGCTGGGGGCTGGAAAGGAAACTCACTCTTCCCCCAGGTACTGCAGACAATTTTTGTACTGATGTAAGAGAATGCATAACTTTACACGAGTATTTTTGAGTGTCTCACCTTAAAGTAGTTTCTATTTAAACTGTATCATTCATATGGCAATTGTATAATGTGTGTGCCTGGGAGTCTGCTCAAAATGAATTATTACCTAAAGGACATTTTGAGACAATGCACAAACAACAGCTTTAGATTCAGAATGAACAGGGAAATGCTTATAGATTGTAAAGTAAGTAACCCCATGGGGTTACTAATAGGCACAGGAACTTGGCAGAAATCTGTCTGAAGTATATAACTTTCATAAGGGCTGATGGCAAAAAACTGTGCACATATATGAAAAACGAGAGTTAATACATAGTGCTTTAGAGCAGCGTTTCTCAAACCCAGTCCTCAGGACCCCTAACAGTGCAGGTATTCCAGGTGATAAGGGAAATAATTATACCACCTGTGGATCTGTGTTAGTTAGTAATGAATACACCTGTGCTAAAGCAAGGAGATATGAAAATCATTCACTGTTAGGGGTCCTGAGGACCAGGTTTAAGATAAACTGCATTAGACTATATATTACACATTTTATGACCTACCTTTCTTATCGTTACAGAAAATCCTTTCCCACACTCCATGCAGTTTTGTACTTCATGGTCCTCTGTCCACTTTCTGTTTAGAGCCTGACTGTTTTTTATCTGCAAAATAGATATAAAGTCACATGACCTGATAAATATGTAGTGTACCAACTCATTCTTCAAAAATATCATGTTAAAGATATTATATTACATCAGGGTTACCATATTTGCGGTTCACAGAGGCTATTATGAGACATGCATCCTAGACTTATGCATATTAAATATTGTGTTTTCTCAAATGTTGATGTTATAATAAACTAAGTAAGATTAAAATTAAGGAGATCTAAAAATGTTTTTTTAATCTAAATTTCTTAGGCCTTAAAAGTATTTTTTGAGGCACCTACCACACCCCCTGACTCTTTTATAAAGTTGTAGCCTAACTTAACATGTCAGTCAGCAAAAAGAAGACTCTCCCCCGCAACACGTCTGACAGCCAACGTCACCAAATTACTGTATCAGTGTGAATACCATTCCACAATGAGACTGTTAAACCAAATGTCGTCTAAGATGCTGGTGTCTCTCAATTGCAACTGGCAACCAGGAAAAGCTATATAAAATCAGGCAACTTTACAGCTGTAATGAGGTAGCGGATTCTTAGAAGTTGTTCTTACCAAAGTTGCATAGTGTCAACTATTCACCTTCTGATAGTTGTCATGATAACATGGCTAAGGAAGACATGACGAGATGGCGGATGACTGTTCTATTACCTGTAGTGACTGATTTTCTCTGCCGAGCTCCTCCATGGCATATGTAGTTTCATCTACTTTCTTCCGTAGTTCAATGACTTTGGCTTGAAGCTTTTCAATTTCTGCCTCACTCTTGAGATATCTGAAAGAGAAAATGACAGTATATTGACCAAGAACAGTCTACAGTACCTTAGATGATGGCTTCTTTTTTGGAAGCTTTATGGAGTTTTAAACATTAGCTTCTCGTAAGAGAAGGAAGGAGTCTGTACTCTAACATAGATCCATACAAAACTCCTGAGTAACATCAGCAATAAAACCTTCTCTTTTGTTTGAGTCATGTACATAAAAAGCAATGTCTTCTGCATGCTCCTTCCGAGATATTATCTGAAGGACCCTATAGGTAATATCAAGATGTTTAGTGTTGAAGTCAGATTTAGACAGAAACTGAGATCTATCTGACAAATAGTAGTGAAATCAATGATTGCATGAATTACTCATGAAGCACTGTGGACAGGCTAAATCGCACACAAATACAACAACCTACCTTTCTAGCAGTGCACGTCTGTCATCCTGGTTATTTTGTACTGTTGCTTCCAACACAGCAATCTCCCCCCGCAGGTCATCAGTTTGCTTCTCCAGCTCGCTAACCCTGCGTTGACTGCTCTGCCATTCCTTCTTTAGAGTAGCCAGGTTTTCATTCAAAGCTGTGATCTGCATGGTCAGCTTTGACTCATTCTCCTCATGCCTCTTTCTTTGCTCCTCCTTTTCTTTTGCTTCTGTAGTCTAATTAAAGAGATATACAATAGAAATGCAGATAAATGTTCCATCATATTATCAATATTCACAAGGTCAGCAAAAAGGTTTATACAGTTTCAATTCTCAAATTTTAACATTCTATAAAATGCAATTCAAAAACAGACAACTTCAACTTATCACTACCACAAGATCCCCAAACTATGCTGAAATAAGAGTCATGGTTGATGGGAAATGTGGGACTTTTATACTTCTCAGAGTCCAATGGGGTATAAGAGATTGGACACTTTAGATCTCCCTTCAAAAGTTCAAGCTCCTCCCCTCTATTCTCCCACAGGCTGCTGGGACTTAACTATTTTTCTAACAAAGTCCCAAGGACAGAAAAAGTATACAATACTGAACACAAGAGAGTGGAGAAAACAAGGTTCTACAACAGGAACGATAGCCCAACAAGAGCAATGAAAAACAAGGTGCAAAGAACAGAAACAAGAACAAGAGTCTAATGGGTGGGCATCCAGTGCTTCTTCCCCCCCCCCCAGAAAAAAAGTGAAGTAGTGCTGCGCAGCACTTCATGTCCAAAACTGGTATCTGGACGAAAAATGTAGAATTTTGTAAACATGTGCACCGAAGACTAGGTGGCAGCCTGACAATTGCTCAGCTGATGTCCCCATGCACCGCCCAAGAGGCACCCACCTATATGGAAGAATGCGCCATACATTTTTGGGAGCATGCCGTCTTGCCCCAACGTAAGCATGAATTACCCAAATAATCCAGGAGATGTAGATCTTCCAGACCCTGCGATAGCTTTTGGCAGAAATCAGCTGGCTTTGAGAATCATGCTGTCCGGGAAGCCTTAAGCTCTAAGAATCACATGTTCAACAGCCACGCTGAGGTAAACCTTGATGATGCCGACGTTCCCGACTCCGTAGGTCTGCTATTAGATGCAGACGCAATGACAGGCCCTCCACCATGTTGAGAATGTCTATGTACCTGGACGTTCTTGGTCAGTCCAGGGCCATCAGATCCACCCAAAATGCTCGCTCTCAACTTTCTTTAGCACTCACAGAAGCATAACTACCGGAGAGAACAGGTGAAACGAAATTTCCAAGGTACTGACATGGCATCTACCAACCTGCCTGCTTTGAAAGCCTGCTTCCCAGTTCACCAGCTCTGGGGTGAACCCCGTTGCGATACCTAGAATGTTTTGCTCTGCCAATCACATGATCCTGCTGGTTTCTCTCATGGCCTGTTGCACTCTAAGTGCCTCCCTGATGTTTGAGTTTCAGCACATTATCGGGAACTTTAACTCCACTGGACTCCAAAGAACCTGGAAACAGCACTGAGAGCAACAACTCGCCCAGCTCCGAAGGCTGGTGTCTGTAGTTATCTGTGTCCATTCCCAAATTGTGAAAGGATGCCCCCTGTTGAGGTTGTTGCCCCTCAGCCACCAGATGAGCGACTGGAGCTCCCTTTTAGACAGCCTGATGCACTGGCAGGTCAAACAATGGCGAGATTTGTTCCACCTCAAAATAAGTTTGATCTGGAACTCCATCAAGTGAAAGTGTTCAAATTGGCATCACCTCGATGGTGGAGACTATGTTGCCTAGGACTTTCATGCAAAAATAACACGACGCAAGTTAAAAGGGACTTCACAAGTCCCTGTAATGAGAAGATTTGTTCCTGCTGGTCGGTGACAAACAGCATGTCAAAGACGACCATCCGCTGGGAGGAGCCACAGTATCTTCTCCGCTCGCTCCAGGCATCCTCCAGCCACCTCCAGCGAGCTGCTGTTTGAATGCAGGTTAGAACATGGAGGGAAAAACAAATTAAATGGATTTAAAAATTAACAGCTGTCATTAGTAAATTAAAAGCAGTTTCCAGCTCAAGTAGGCTCTTTTAAAAAAAATAATTAAGTCCTAGCAGCCTGTGGGGTTACAGAGAGGGAAGAGCTTGAACTTTTGGAGGGAGATTTAAAGTGCACAAAGTTCCTGTACTGCCTGTCTATACCCCAGTATCCCCCATGAATGAAAGAGAAAAAGGTCTTAGATCAGAATGTCTGTAGGCAAGATATTACTTATGAGAAATGGTTTGAAGATGTTCATAATGTCTCTCTATGGCCTCATTCATAGGATTAGAGAGGAATCAAGTAAAATAATCAAGTTATCAGCTGAAATACATGAGAATTGTGAGTTTCACTGCAAACTTTTGCTGACACTGTGGAGAAATACAATATGCACATGCTAACAGCCTTTTCATAAAAAAAAACGAATAAACCAGTGTCTGAACAGTAACCGATGGATAAAAATGATTACAAATATTACATCAAGTGACAACTCTTACCACAATTTGCTAGCTGACTTGTTTTGAATAAGAAAACATTGAGTGTTCATTTTGTTACTCTTCTCACACTGTAAATATTGTTTTTACAATCAGTTTCTAAATAGTGATTATTTATAGTCCATTCACAGGAAAGTAACCAAATATCCCACATGAGATACAGTATACACATTAGTGACACTTCTAGCCACACCTCAGCAAAATTAGTAGCGTTTGTCCCACATGTCTTGCCCTAAACAGGAACTTTTTGTATTAATTGGTAAATCTGACTCAATTATTTATAAACCAAACTCTGTGAAATAAAAATTATTCACTTACAAGTGTATTTTGCAGCTCTGTATGCTGCTTCTTCCATCCCTCCTCCTTTCTTTTCATGTCATCCTTCAGAGTCTGCTGCAGATTCTTCTCCTGTTGAAGAGCTGTCACAGAACTTTCAATTTTGCCCTGTAGTTCAAGCTTCTGCTGAATCAATAGTTGCTTGGCTTCCTCCAAACTGCTTATTTTCTGTTGGGAATTGAAAATGCATCAGTTTTTGAAGGTTTCAACCCAAGGCAGCGAATGCTACAAAAGACTAAATATTACATACCAAGTGACCTAATAGAACCATGTTATCTTTTTCCCCCAAAACATTTAGTGCCAAAGATGTAACAGTTAAGTCTTGCAGAACCACTTGTAGGCAGCCAAGGATATAACTGTTATAACATAGATACCAGATCCATATATATTTGCTTTTACAGTCCCTAACCTGACAATATTTGTTTTAAAAAGATTTAACTTTTTTTTTTTTTTTTTTTTTACTACAGCCCCTCATTCCACTATAAAAGGAGGGGGCACTTATTTTTACATAAAAAAAATAAAATGAAAAAGTTCACTGCAGTTAATGTTGCAGATTGGAGACCATGCTGGACGTAGAGTGGAACCCTAGAGATACAGTAATTACTGCTGGAGATGGGGTGACTTCTTCGAAAACTGCTGGCATCATATATAAAGTTACAAGTTGAAGGAGAAGTGAAGATTAATAAAAAAAAATGCATTTCGATGGGGCTCATTTTGAATCATAGATCATTAAAGCATATACACTTAATGTATATAAAACTGATTTTGTCCATGAACTGGTTTACACACACTGATTAGTAAAACTATTCAATGTCTATATGTAATTGAGTGTTTTACGCCGTTTGTATGATTATTTTTATTTGTAAAATACAGCATAAATCCAGATGAGATTTTTGTACTTCTGTTAAATCCTTTTTGCAATGCAATGAGGAACAATGGAGACTGGGGGGGGGTACAGGGGTACAAGAAAGTGGTTACTGGAGTCTTGGTACTTTCAAAGTTAGCGCTCAATTGCTTCTCCCTCTTTTTACTTCATTGGCTTCTTACTAAACCTCAATATTTGTCTAACAAAGCCCCAAAGGACAGAAACATGAGTACAGGTGAGGAAGATAAGAAAACAATGTTCTTCCATGAAAACCAAATCCTAACATAACACAAAACAAAGGAGCATAAAGGGAGGGAGAAAAGGATTTAATAAAAGTACAGAAATCCTATTTCAGCTCACATCCATGGGGGGACAACAGAAACTGTGGCATGTCCCAAAGCTGTCCCTAATAGAGGGTACACTCCGAAGTTCTGGTGTGCAGCACCTTTCGTCCAAAACTAGCATGTTTGGATGGAAGAGTATTAAACCTAAAGTAGCTTGAGAAGGTGTGCACCGAAGACCAGGTGGCCACCCAGACAACTGCTCAGCAGAGGATCACTGGAACGCCGCCCAAGAGGTACCCACTGATTTAGTAAAATTATCCCTCACATTTTTCAACGACAAGCTGTCGCGCTCCAATGTAAGCCTGGCGAATTACCAATAATAACCAATAATCCACCACATAGCAGCTTTATTAATATTAATAAAACGAGCCATAAAATTACCTTTTGGTGATCCTCTCTGACCTTCTTTAGTTCTTCTTTCGTCTTCATTAGTTCTTGTTCAAACTTTTCTTTGAGAGAGTTTAGATTGTTTGTTTTCAATCTTTCATCACTCAACTCTTTGTCAGTACGGGCCTATAACACAGAATAAGGAAAAAAAATAACAAAAAATGAACGGGATACATGACCGGATAACAAAGTATCTAGTAGATGAATTCAGGAACTCCACATCGTAATTTGACCTGCCTATCACTCATTTGTACATTAAGCAAATATCTGTGTGAAAAGGCAGAAAGATCTGAAGAGTCGCACTGTGCAAACGCATAAAGGCCGCATCAAAGTCCACCCCCTACCACTTTAGTACCACGTCTTTTATTCGTTAAAAAAATATGTATTTCTCCTAAAATATAGCTCAATTTAGCTTCATATGTGGCTTAAATTAATCATAAGCAAGGGGACATCAGGGCTACTACCTTTATTGAACTTCTGTGCTAAATTACAACTAGATGGCGCAAAATGTGTCCCATTAAATCTATAGGATGAGACTCGACCACTGCCACATCAAAGATGCTAAAAAAATTTAATCTTTTAGCAGAATTGGAATGGGTCTCTGTCCCTTTCTTACAGTAAGAAAACGGACCTAAAAATTAATTGTTTCCACCCCTCAATCTAATTTAATCGTGCACCACAAAATTAAATCTAATTCTTGCACAGCTCCGCAAAATTAGGAACATACTTTGCAAAGAACATAATTACTAGATACAACTCCTCCCATTGGCCGGCACAAACTCCTATTCATCTGCAAATGCCATCACCTTGCTTCGTAAACGTGTACTTCAGAGGAAAACTAGGTGCGCTTATGCAAATCAAGGCACAGGGCACCATCAGAGAGGATTTTGCAATGCATCTTGGCCCCTTCACAAAGCATAAAGCAGTTCATAGCAAAGGAAGAAAAAAGTAAGGCTGGATATGACAAGGCACCATTAGAGTAGAGTAGTGAGATAATAACCACAGTCATCACAAAATCGCATTTACTATCTGCCCAGACTGCTCCTGATCAATCAACAGACTTGTTGGGCCCTGTACTAACTGCGATAAAACGCTAATTAGCAATAAAATGACCTAACTGCCCATTAAGTTTGATGTCAGTTTAGGCAATTATTGTGTATATTCTTCAAATACCAGTCTCCCTTTCTTTCCTAGTGTTGCAAGGCTACTTTACCATGCAATAATTTAACAATCCTGTTGTGAATTGAATAAAAATGATTTAGTTGCACACATTGTACAGGTCTCATTAGAGTATGTTTGAAACAGATCCAGTGTTTACATGTAAACACAAACTAAAGTAGACAGAAATGGCAAGTTGCCAGATTTGAGTACTAGCACAGATGGCACAGCGTCTGTTAATGCGGTTTCATGGTTCACTTCAAATGCTTCCCGGTGACTCAACATTTAGTTTCAAGTGACGACAGGGACACCTTGAACACTGAAAAAGGTGTTCAAACCAAATAGCCCCAAAATTACAGATATATTCATTTTTACACAATAAATACCATTATTCACTGGGCTACAAGAAATACAACAGTTTATTTCCATATTAACTATCAATTATACAATTAATCATTCAGTTCCAATCCACTTGTATTTCAGAAGATTAATCCTTGCTACTCTCAGTTTTTCAACTAGCCCAGCAAGGAGACAATAAAAAGGTAAAAGAAGAACAGAGATGACATTCTCAGATGGAAGGTCTGTGCTCAACAACAGCACCCAATAAAGGTATTTAACAGTAAAAGCAAACATCCCCCTTTCTCCTTCAGCAGTAGGGGAACACAGACATGGAATGTCCCAAAGTCACCCTTAACTGGAGGGGAGGGAGTCATAAGAAAGAAGGTTCTGGAGGGCTATCAAAAGGGAGAACAGTGTCCGCTTTAAGAAATCTGGAACAACCAGGTGGCCGCACTACAAACCTGAAACCATATACACCCCATGTTGTATTGATTCAGTGTGTAAACCGGGGCACCTGCAGGCTACCTAACTGCACCTACCAGTGGATTGTACCAGAGGTTAACCAGCATCGACTATCGCAAAAAGTTGCACTTACCGGGATACCTTTCAGTCTAACATTCTCTCCTATACCGTAGGCAAGCAAATATCTGAATAAAGAGCTATTAGGTCTATTTACCACAAGTTCTCACCAACAGAAGAACCATATCAAAATGAATGCTTAGGAACACCACATAAGGCGGTAAGTTCAGCAGGGAAATTAGCCTGTTTAGAAATCATTTACTCTATAGAAAGAAGTGTTGGGGTGGATGTAATGGAACTTTTCAACACAAAGTGTTAGAAAACATACAGTTAAATGACTAGCTCTGACACCTGTCAGTATGGTCCTCTACCCTATGGCTCAAGTCGGCCCATTCTCCGTCCTCCTCTCTGTCCCGGTTTTGTCTAATGCCGAATTGTTTTTGTATGCCATGCAATGTCTTCTGCTAATTGTATCCATGCATATATTATTCTGCGGATCTGTACAAATTGTTCTTATTTGTATGTACCTATGTAATTTTGTTGCATGTTCCAACTCCCTATGTACAGCGCTGCGGAAGTCTTGTGACGTCTTAGAAATAAAAGATAATAATAATAATATAATTCATCCGTGTGACTCCAGGAACGGGATTGTAAGATGGAAATGCTCAATCACCAGCTTTCTGGATCAGGCCTTGACCAGGATATCGTCCAGATGCTGTCATTATATCTGCCATTCAGATCCCTCTAAGTGCTTGGTGTGTGTTTTTGACTATAGAATGCAGAAAAAAACCAAAACGACAAGCAAATAAAAGTATATTCCTAAAAAAACATAAGGAGACCCAACCCTTATGTCTAAACGTGTTTTAAAAAGATGTGGCATGCGAGTCATTTGTTTTTTTTAAAGTGCCCTACATTGTGAAAGGGAAAGGTAGACCCCACTTGCCCTACAGATGGCTAAGGAATTCAGCACATTGCAATTTTAAATCCTTTTTGCCAGAGACCATATGATAGAACTATTACAGCATGATGCCTTTGTGAAATTCCAAATAAACTGCACGATGGAAACACATGCTGATAAATACCTTATGTGCTTGTAATTCCTGCAGACTTTGCCCATGCTCCTTTAGCTGGTTTGTCTTTGTCAATATGTCCTGCTCCATGGTGGTCTTCAGAGCTGTCAGCTCTTTAATCTGTTTACTCTGGCTGCTTATTTCATTTCTGTTACATTTCAGCTCCTCCTGGGCTAGAATAAGCTTTTCCTCTACAGACTAAAACAGATAGCACAAAATCCACTATTAAAAAACATATACAAATGTGTGTATTTTTATCTCTCTCTTTAGATATCATATCTACTATATAAATGCCTAGTGGTGTGTGTGAAAAAAAAACAAAACAAGCTGCAGCGCCACCTGCTGGGCAGAGTTATACACTGACCTATATATTTCTTGAAGGAGAAGTGACAGTTGGGAGTGGTTGGTGGTTGCTGGGGGTGACAGTGGGGAGTTTTTAACACCTTAAGTAGCTTGATGAAGGATGTGGCGATGAAGATGAAGGATGTGGCGATGAAGATGAAGGATGAGGCGATGAAGATGAAGGATGAGGTGGCGACATGTCGGGAAGTAACGCTCTTCCCCTGAGGAGGCCTGGGCTAGGCCCAAATGCATGACAAGAACCTTTTTAACACCTTAAGTAGCTTGATTTGACTAGAATGCATGAGTATCATGCACGGGTTAACTTGTAATATATATATATATATATATATATATATATATATATATATATATATCTATATATCTATCATGATGTCATAAATCAATGCTCCTATTAGCTGCTCAAACTATACATAATTACTTTAGTGTTCAAACACAACTCCGTGGTTAAAAGTGTTGAGAGCTATCTAAAAATGAAGGTAACACTCCAGGCCAACAAACAGCAGAACAGTAACAGCAGCATTGGAGCGGTCACTACATTTTTATCACAGCATCAATACTTTTATTGCTCTATTGTTCGTGTTGTTAATCAATAGTTCTTGTCAAAAACATGTTCTGTTCAAACATGTGTGAAAACCCAAAACATAGCAATCAAAGATTTTTATAGGAAAAGTACACACTTATGTTATTCATAAAGAGTTGCTGTCCAGCTCCTATTAGACTATAACATGACATATTTGGTTTTTTCCCTATGAACATTCTTGCAGAAGATTTTATACATGTATATGTACATATATGATTGAGGCCTCTTCTTACAAATTAGATCTGTGACGGGTCTACTAGATATTGGGTACAAATTTCAACATACATGTGCCTACAATAGGTGCTGTACTGAGTTTCATTAACTTGTGCTTTGCATCTTAAGCAAAACACTGAGCGGTGTCTGGAAGATAATTCGGTAATATAAGCAGACGTATATTATTTCACCAAGTACGAAACAGTAATAAATCTCTTGCCAGTCATACTTTTAGATCTTGCCGGATTGCAGAAACTTCAGACTCCTTCCCATACATATCAGACTGGAGATTTCCCAGTTTTCCCTGGAGGACATCACTGGCTTTCTGCAAGTCAGACAGCTTTCCTCTCTCAGATACCAATTCACCAGTTAATGAAGCGATCTGCTGCTGTAGAGTTTTGTCTAGCTGTGTCTAAAAGTCAAAGAATGTTTTTAAAAATGCAGTCATATGTCCCAGAGAACAATATATTTCAATTACAAACTGCTGTTATCTGAGACAATTAATAAAAATGAATGAAACCAATTATGGCAGAAAATATATAAGAGGAAAGGTCAACTACTTTGAAGAAAAACAGTTGGCAACTTGGTAATTCAGGGGCCAGCAGTCAGCATCACAGATACTATTAATTTTGTCTTATTATATACTGATCCTATCTTCAAGGTAATTCCACCCTCAGCAATTGGGGATCTTCAACACGCTTTCCTGCCACATCTGTCCAGCAGCAGTAAAAGTGTCGGTGGAGTTTATAGAAGGTCTCTGACCAACAATAAGATTTCTGGCTTTGTTTAGTTTGAACAAAAAGCACATGTAAAACCCTCTCATAGGGAGGTTTCAAGCTTTTTCGTTTAAAGACGAACACTGGATAACTGATAATATAAGTATTTCCTTAGGAGGTACTTGTCAATCTTTAAATTAAATAGTGTTGCCTATTTGCAGGGAAGTAGCCATTTGCCGCAGGACTACATGTAAAAACATTTGTTTGTTACAGGAGAGCGTTTTATGAATGTCACCTAAAAAACAGTTATTTAATGAATTCCAACTTTTTAGGATTGAACTGTGAAATGTTCAGCATATTATAGAGTGGATAAGCTGTATAAGTGAAACTCTACATGGATCGTTGTTGCAGTAAAGAGAAAAAATAAAGGCAAATTCCAAAGACCTTCTCATCTAATTGGGCAGTAAGAACTTGCAGGTCATTCTGGTGCCTTTTCTTATCTTCTTCAGAAGATGCTTGGATCTTTTTCAGCTGTGTCTGAAGTTCTTGCTGAAGTTTTTCTTTTTCTTTTATAGAACCCTGCAACTTTTCATTACAAGCTTGTATTTCAGACTTCGACTTTGTGTATTCCTATAAAAACAAGGCAACAAAAAACAAATGTGCAGCTAAATTAGAAGCAGTCTAATCTGAATGGGTCTTTTTAACATATACACATATATTGTTTTTCAGATCTCGTCTAAACTAATTATTCTGCATGACAGGTCTTCTCGGTAAATAATCCTTAAAGATTTTCTCATTCAAATTAATTAATCTGGGTCTACAAAGGAAGGCCTCATAAAATGAGCTAATGAGGGTCAGAGATGAAAAACGCTGCTGTATGCTAAGCAAAGCATAATGCACCTTTGATCTTAAGGACCTTACAGCATACAGCAGAGTTACTAGGTAGGACAAAACTGCCTATAGGAATAACTATGGACGCTTTTTTTTTATTTTTTATAATATATGCGATTACAGTCAGTGGTTGAAGTGGGAATTTAGAGGTGTCAGTTACACATCAGTCAGTCAGTTACATACATCTGTGGGCAGCATGGTGGCTTAGTGGTTAGCACTTCTGCCTCACAGCACTGGGGTCATGAGTTCGATTCCCGACCATGGTCTTATCTGTGTGGAGTTTGTATGTTCTCCCTGTGTTTGCGTGGGTTTCCTCTGGCACTCCAAAAACATATTGGTAGGTTAATTGGCTGCTATTAAATTGTCCTTAGTCTCTCTCTCTTGGTCTGTGTGTATGTTAGGGGATTTAGATTGTAAGCTCCAATGGGGCACGGACTGATGTGAATGAGTTCTCTGTGCAGCGCTGCGGAATTAGTGGCGCTATATAAATAAATAGATGATGATGATGATGAAGTGGCAGTATGGAATTTGATATTTTATTTTTTACAATGAGGCAGTAGGTGAAGTGGCAGTATGGCAAAACACTGTATACCAGCCCACTTCAACCAATGGTTACAGTAAAAAATAAATGTAGAAAAAGAGAAAGCAGGGGTACAGTCAAGTAGTTACATGCATACGTTCCAATACGAACTAAAAGCAATCCGGTTATAGCACTGCAGTAATCACATAATACATTTCTCTCAAATTGCTGTATACTGAAAGTATTGTCTATAATGTTATCAACAGAAAGGTAAAGCTTTAAACTAATGGATGCTGTGTCACCTGAAGGTCATTTTGCTTGAAAGACAAAAATAAAAACACGTCTATCTCAACGTGCGCCCATGAAACAGGTCTTCCCCCACATAAATATATGTATTATGCCACTGTAGGTCTCCAATTTCAATCTCTAAAGAGGCTCTTTTAATGCAGCTTTGTAGTTCCCAGTGTATTGTATTATGTGCAATACATCATATGACCCTTCCCTGACCCTTACATCAGCTACCAAGCAAAGAATACTTAACAACATTACATGCAACCATAAATGACAGTGCCATCTAATACAAAGCTAATGTGAGCAACCTGTCCAAACCATGTAGGGGATAGAATTTAAATGATTCCCACTGACAATGAGGGCCACCCAAACTGCTATATTGTACAAAGGATACCAGCTGCATAGCATCCGCACCAGTGGTTAGCACTTCTGCAAGTGTTTGCGTGGGTTTCCTCCTGGTGCTCCAGTTTCCTTCCACCCTCAAAAAAAAACATATTACTAGGTTAATTGGCTGCTATTAAAAAGTGTCCTTAGTCTCTCTCGGTCTGTGTGTGTGTGTGTGTATGTTAGGCGATTTAGATTGTAAGCTCCAATGGGGCAGGGGACTGATGTGAATGAGTTCTCTGTACAGCGCTGCCGAATTAGTAAATAAATAGATGATGATTCAAAAACTTTCTCGCATACAGAAACTGCTCACTAATTTAGTATAGCCAACATTTGGTATATTCAAGACAATGGAAAAACATTTAGCACAACATACAGTACTTCTGTGATATTTTCACTGCTGCTTGGTAGTGTCAAAACCAGTTAATGTTATCATAGTAACTTCTTTCCATGTCTTACATACTGTAATTTTATAATCATCATTTAAGCAGTTTACTCAATCATTTTTACCACTAAAGCCCATTAGCAGGATTGGTACAAATCCTACAAATTAAGGGTCATTTACAAACTGCAAAATTGCAGAACTACAATGATCCAAGATAGCATCTGCAGGGAAGGATCGGTTGATGGGAGAAGTAGGGGGAATTTAGTGCACTCCTCGGAGGTGTTCCCTGCTGTACGGGATTCTGCACAACCTTTTTCTCTATCAACTTTAGGACACTGAGCCTTAATTTTTAATGGAAAGCATTTTGCACCTTACAGTGGCGCTTTTGCAGAAAGTGCATTTCTATGTACACTTCAACCCATGTAATAAAAGGCTGCAAACACACAAAAGTGACACAAATAATAAAGACATACGGTATATTAATCTAAAGTGAATAGTATGTTTTGCTCCTAAAATACAAGTACAAAGAGATTGTCCTAAAACTGAAAGGCTGGACTCTGATGATATTATCGATATCTATCACGCAAGGAGTATACTCAAAACTGGAATGTAGGCACAGATTGGTTTTCTGGGGGCAAAGTAGATGAGCACCTTTAAATGTACTAGGTGTACAAATATATAAGTACAGGAGGTCATACAATGATCCTTTGTCTCCAAGTGATATTCTGTACCAGGGTTGGGAACCTGCAGCCTTAAGGCCATATGTGGTCTTCTAGGTCCTTAAGTGAGGCCTTTTGACCAAATCCAAATTTTACAGAATAAATACTTTTATTTATGTTAATATGTTTTTTGTTCGTCTTTTAAATATTATTCTTAAAATGAACCTATTTAAATTACTAAATCGTAAAATAAGTTTCAACAAAATAATCCACCCAGATTGACAGCCACAATTAAAACAGTAGTAAGTCATAAGCGCTAAATTAACACTCATGATTTAGTTCTAATGTGACTCTAAAACGTCTGATAAGTTCCCTGTCTGACTGGTGCCACTACCGCATGAGGCTGGTTGGCGAGGGTCTATGGGGCTCGAGTACAGCAAAAATTACTCTTAATTTAGCGCTTTGTGCGCATGATCAGGTGAAGCCGACACCGAAATAGTAAATGGATAGTAAAATAATGCACAAAGTAAAAACTACTAATATTTCAGATACATGTGAATGATATTTGCCCATCAATGGTGTCATCTTTTTAAAATGACATGATTTCAACAACTGTAAACGGCAGTATAACACGATGCTGTGGGAGAGGGTGGTCACGATGCAATGTCAATATTGACATTGTAATATCCCAAAGAGAAAAATATCAAACAAGTTATTTACCTCCCATTTGCATATATATAATATATATATATATATATATATATATATATATATATATATATATATATATATACACACATATATATATATACATATATATATATATATACATATATATATACATATATATATATATATATACATATATATATACATACATATATATATACATATATATATATATATACATATATATATACATATATATATACATATATATATATATATATATACACACACATATATATATATATATACACATATACACATATATATATACACATATACACACATATATATACATACACACACACACACACACACATATATATATATGTATATATATACTAGCAGAATACCCGGCGTTGCCCGGGATTTAAAGAATGTTTATTTACAAAAATCAATCTAAATATTAAACATACATGTAAATATCATGTTAAAATTGGACCAGTAGAAGGTGAAAAGTGAAAATGTCAAACTGAATTTGAACTGTATATGATGGAACGAACCGATAAACAATTACTTCAAAACAGCTTGATAAACTATATTTTTCGTTTCTTCATTTGGGGGCAAATACATACAAATTTCTTGGTGATCCAACTCTTGAGCACACAACGTAAAACTGTTCATGAGAAAAGCAAGGTGATTCAAGTTGACTCCAGCTACATGTAAAGATTGTCCTTGGGCCTTATTGATAGACATGGCAAAAGCTAAACGAACTGGAAATTGTAGACGCTTAAATTGAAATGGCATATCAGATGGAATGAGAGGTATGCGTGGAATGAAAGCATTGTCACCTTTTGCACAGCCTGTCAAAATAGTTGCTTCAATGACATGAGAATGGAGCTTTGGACTACTAATCTTGTACCGTTACAAAGTCTTGGAGGATTTAAATTTCTGAGAAGCATAATGGGTGATCCAATCTTCAGTACCAGGTTATGTGGTGGCATTCCGGGAGGTTCTAAAGAGTTTAAAAATTCAGTAGGATAGTGCACAGCCTCATTTTCTTCAACAACGGTATCTATTGATTTGTATAATATGGCTTCTCCAGGCAACTCTTCTTGAATCTTTAAGTTGATGTTGTTTACACAATTATTTTTTGGTGCAAGAATCGCACGTTCGCAAAGCCACTTATGCTCTGTAAAATGTTGTTGAATATTTGGAAATACTTTTGTCTTGAGTTCTTCAACAGACACAACTGTGTTACAAAGTGTTTCTCTGAGTTTGAAGAGACCAGTTACTGGATGAAGCGGCATTAAACCATTCCCAATATTTAACAAATGATCAGCAAACTGACCGTCCATTGTGTTGCCATGCAGAGAAACTCTCATATTTGTGGTTAGTCACAAAGTGCGAACATGCCTCCAAAGATGTGATGATTTAAGGCATGCATTAATTTCATCCGCCATTGTTCCTTTTGGAATGACCGGCAATGTTTGTCGAAAATCTCCAGCCAATACAACAGTGACTCCACCCATTAGTAAATCATTGCCTCTTAAAAATTGAAGTGTTTGATTGAGGGCCTGTAAAGCATTTTTGTGTGACATGGTGCATTCATCCCATACAATGACCTGACATTCCTGCAAAATCTGAGCTTTTTCTGTTCGTTTAGTGATATTGCAGACGGAAGTTTCACTTCGGGCCAGAATAAGCGGTAACTTGAAAGCTGAATGTGCTGTTCTTCCACCAGGGAGCAAAGTTGCAGCAATTCCAGAAGAGGCCACAGCAATAGCTATCTTGGAATGTACTCGAATTTTAGCAAGTAACAACTTGATGAGAAACGTCTTACCTGTTCCTCCAGGCACATCCAGAAAAAATATATTTCCCCCTTTTTTTGGAACTTCTTCCAAGACATTGTTCCAGACATTCCAGAGTTATGGTCGTTTTAGATGATTTTTAGTTGTTACCCCCCTCGCCACCCCCAGCCTTAGGAGTGCTAGGGGTGTCTTGCCCCCACAATATTTGTTGTCAGACTGTAAGTCATATGTGTACCAGGTTTGGTGTAAATTGTTCCAGACATTCCAGAGTTATGGTCGTTTTTGATGATTTTTAGGTGTTACCCCCCTCGCCACCCCCACCCTTAGGAGTGCTAGGGGTGTCTTGCCCCTACAATATTTGTTGTCAGACTGTAAGTCATATGTGTACCAGGTTTGGTGTAAATTGTTCCAGACATTCCAGAGTTATGGTCGTTTTCGATGATTTTTAGGTGTTACCCCCCTCGCCACCCCCACCCTTAGGAGTGCTAGGGGTGTCTTGCCCCCACAATATTTGTTGTCAGACTGTAAGTCATATGTGTACCAGGTTTGGTGTAAATTGTTCCAGACATTCCAGAGTTATGGTCGTTTTCGATGATTTTTAGGTGTTACCCCCCCTCGCCACCCCCACCCCGTAATGAATTTCAATTTTACATTTTTTTAGTTGCCTCCGTCATGTTTTTAATACACTCGTATGCAAAATTTCATGATCTTCGCTTGAAAAATGTGGATTTGTATAGAAAGACAGACAAAGGGAAAAATTTTCTCTTTTATATATTAGATATACATACACACACACCACACACATACATATATATATATATATATATACACATACATATATATATACATATATACACATATATATATACATATATATACACATATATATATACACACATACATACATACATATATATACATACATATATATATATACATACATATATATATATACATACATATATATATATACATACATATATATATATACATACATATATATATACATACATATATATATATATACATACATATATATACATACATATATATATATACATACATATATATATACATACATATATACATACATATATACATACATATATACATACATATATATACATACATATATATATACATATATATATACATATATATACACATACAA
>NC_134405.1:227584864-227587364 GCF_038048845.1 Mixophyes fleayi
TCGCTTTGTCTTCCCCACATATTTTTTCCCACAACCGCATTCTAGCAAATATACTACATGGGTGGTGTTACAATTCATAAATGACTTTATAGTTCTCTCTTTAGTATTAGACACATCAGAAAAAGATTTATGTTCTTTATGTACATATTTGCAGGCTTACAATGTCCGCATGAAAAAAAGCCTTTTAGCGGGGCTAACCAACCATTATTCTCAGGTAAAGATTCCTTAAGATATGAGGGGGCTAACATCGATCTTAATATCTTAGGGCTTCTTAAAAATTATACGGGGTTTCGCTGGTAACAAACTGGTCAAAGATGAATCCAATTTCAATATAGCCCAATGTTTCTCTATAGTTCTTTTAATTTGTTGGTTAGCTATATTGTATGTAGTCACAAATGCACAATCTAATTGCATGGGTTTAACCTCTTGTTTGTTTTTATATACAAGAAGTTTGCTCCTATCGCATTGTCTAGCTTTTGTTAGACTATCTGCCAAAATATTATCCGGATAACCACGTTCTCTAAATTTCTCTATTAACACAGCAGCTTGTATTTCAAATGTATTGATATCCTCACAATTCCGTCTAATTCTCAATAATTGTGAGGCAGGGTATATTGTCTTTCCACCGTCTCTGGTGGCAGCTCTTATAATCAATATAGCTGTTACTGTCTACTTTTTTAATATAAGTATATGTATCAATCTTACATTTCTCTATAAATAATTGTGTATCCAACACCAAGTCCAAAAATTCTATTTTATCCTTATTGATCACAGATGTAAATTGTAATTCATATTCATTGACATTAATCTCTTGAATAAACGATTGAAATTCTAATTCTGATCCTTTCAAATTATTAGAATATCGTCTATATAGCGCTTAAATAAGACAATATTATCCATAAACCTACTATTCGTATAGATCACTTGATTTTCCCAGTGACCCATATATATGTTTGCATAACTGGGTGCAAAAGGACTGCCCATCGCAGTCCCTCGCACCTGGTGGTAAAACTGATTCAGAAAGATGAAAAAATTGTGTTCCAATATATATTTAGTACATTCTACAACAAAATTGCATAACTTAATATTGAGTTTTTCATCATTATTCAAACATTCTCTAATTGCCTGTATACCTTTAGAGTGTGGAATGGCGGTGTACAGAGACTGTACATCAATAGTACACCAAAAGTAATTTGTTTGCCATTCTACATCGCCCACAATTTGTAGTACCTGAGTAGAGTCTTTAACATAAGACTTTAAACCAGATACATATTTCTTTAACTGAAGATCTATAAATTCAGACAAATGTGCCGTTAAAGAGTCAACCCCTGAGACTATAGGACGTCCCGGAGGATTGACTAACCGTTTATGTATTTTAGGCAAATGATAGAGGGTCGCAATTCTAGGATGTTTGTTCAAAATATAGTCAAATTCACTTTTGTTAATACAATCATTTTTTAACCCCTTCACAAGTAGTTCTTCTAATTCTTGTAAAAATACATTTGATATGTTTGGAGAATTGGTAAAAAGAGACCTTAAGACGCTAGTTAACAATAAATAAGAATAAAATCTAACCTAACAAGAAATGAAAGATCGCTTTGGAATCCCTTATCAGTAATGAGGAAATAATAATAAAACCAGCGGATAAGGGAGGTGGCCTGGTGATTCTTAATAAAAAAGATTATATTGATGAAACATTAAGATTGGTGAATGATTGTGAATTTTACAAAAAACTAACAATAGATCCAACAAATGTATTTTTACAAGAATTAGAAGAACTACTTGTGAAGGGGTTAAAAAATGATTGTATTAACAAAAGTGAATTTGACTATATTTTGAACAAACATCCTAGAATTGCGACCCTCTATCATTTGCCTAAAATACATAAACGGTTAGTCAATCCTCCGGGACGTCCTATAGTCTCAGGGGTTGACTCTTTAACGGCACATTTGTCTGAATTTATAGATCTTCAGTTAAAGAAATATGTATCTGGTTTAAAGTCTTATGTTAAAGACTCTACTCAGGTACTACAAATTGTGGGCGATGTAGAATGGCAAACAAATTACTTTTGGTGTACTATTGATGTACAGTCTCTGTACACCGCCATTCCACACTCTAAAGGTATACAGGCAATTAGAGAATGTTTGAATAATGATGAAAAACTCAATATTAAGTTATGCAATTTTGTTGTAGAATGTACTAAATATATATTGGAACACAATTTTTTCATCTTCTGAATCAGTTTTACCACCAGGTGCGAGGGACTGCGATGGGCAGTCCTTTTGCACCCAGTTATGCAAACATATATATGGGTCACTGGGAAAATCAAGTGATCTATACGAATAGTAGGTTTATGGATAATATTGTCTTATTTAAGCGCTATATAGACGATATTCAAATAATTTGGAAAGGATCAGAATTAGAATTTCAATCGTTTATTCAAGAGATTAATGTCAATGAATATGAATTACAATTTACATCTGTGATCAATAAGGATAAA
>NC_134405.1:227599864-227644864 GCF_038048845.1 Mixophyes fleayi
TCCACATAATAATCTTTGGGCACTACTCATCCCAATAATCCAAAATGTGCTGCATTGTGGTGGGATGGTGCAACACATCCATATCCCCATCCTGCAGACACTGCCACAGTCCTTCATGCCAGAAATCCCTTCCCCTGGTTGTACTGGACTACTTCATCCCTTCCTTTGGGAACTTTTTCAACACTGGGCTGTGATCTGCTCTCTATTTCCCAGAGCTCACACCCATTTTAATTCCAGGGATCACTTCACTGCGATTTCCCCTCTTTGAGACATGGTTCCATCTTCCGCTCTTCGGTACTTTGGCGGCTTCTTTCCTCACCTAAAGCCCCCTTTCGTGACACTTTCTATCTTAAAGCCTTTAGGAGTAAGTTCAAGATGTGGTAACTGGTTTCTAGTGCCAACTGCTTTGCAGAGCCCTGAAATGTATCACAATATAGTTCCCCTGCAGCTCTACTCAGAGAGGACATGGGACCGAGTGACCCCCACTGCTTGCCACCAAAAATGTGAAGATACCAGGTTTTCTGTCCCAATCCTACCTACTTCACTCTGGGTGGCCACCCAAGAGTGCCTTCCTAAGTCAGGGAAGCCTACCCAGTACCTTCTAAGGTTCTTATTAGTCACTCAGGCAAATGCAGTTAGAAAAGTACAACAGTGCATTTACTGTAATAAAAATAACACTAGAATATTATGTACACACAGTAAATAAATGTGAGGCAGGTTTACCATATCATCTGTCCCTTACCCCACTAGCTTAAGAAGACACAGTCGCCTGGAAGTCCTGAATTAAAAGCCCATGGAGTTCTTCTCTTAGCTGCAGATGTAGTCCATTGGTAGAGAACGAAAACTCAAAACCAGCTAAACTGCACCTTCCATGAATAAATCTTCAGAATGAATATCTCCCCCCCCCCCTCCCCCCTTGGAGTGGCTCCTTATATCTAGGGTCTAATTTCCAGAGTTTTTTCCCCCTCCCTGGGCAAACCCCTGGCTCTATCCTTCTTAACCATTGGTGGGTGCTGTATCAGGGGATTGGAGGGAGGGGGGGGATGGAGATGAGCTGTACTTCCACAGAAGGTCCCCTGCTGGGCTCTAGACAAAATGTCTGAACTAGTCATGTTGAGAACAATGGATACTAATTGGCCTTTCCCCTTACCTGTATCCTGCAATCTGATCCTTACCCATAACCCAGCTGGCTTCACTTTAAGGACAATAACGAACAGCTTCCATGCAATATCAACAAGATACAATACACATATTTACAATGAGCTACAATGTTCCCTTATCCACATGTAATTAAACACTGCAGTGGTATTCTGTTGAGCTGGGGAACAAAAGCAAGGGCAATAAAAAGTACATGCTATAACCAACATTTTGTGAGAAAAACGAGGACAGGCTGGTTACAGTGATATTAATACCTCGTTTCACCACAACCCCTAAGAGAATGCTGAAGAAAGAAAACAGATTATTTAATGAGGATTGGGAATTGTAATATAATCTTGTTTCTGCTAAAGATAAAATTATTTGCTTGCTTTGTGATACCGTAATATCAACAGAAGAAATCAATGCTCATCAGCATTATAACATTTATAAGGACCACAAATATTTCAAATTAGAAAGAGGCATGAAAGGCTGTATTGCAAAAAATTAAAAGATGAAGAGCAAAAGCAAAGACAATTCTTTCAAGCCGCAATAAGACCTAGAAATAATGCCACTGAAGCAATTTATAAAGTAGCTTATATACTATGGAAAAAAGGGAAGCCATTCAGTGATGTAGAACCGTCCTGTTTGGGCACAAGGACAGGTTTCAATAAAACCCCCAGTATTTCTGAGACTCTGGACATGATCCCCAAGATCCAAATATCTCAGGTGGATGTCACCCACTGATTTTTGAATAATTGCAGGCAATCACAAGGACGGGAAGGTCCCGTCATGCGGATGATTTTTCTGAGATCTTGGGATCTGAACGTCTTTTGGAGTAAGCACCTCTAACCATTTGTAACTGTCCTCATGTTGCAAGGGGTCAACCTCTATTGGTGGGCTGAACTTTATAGCCAGTGTTTCCACAAAAGGATTTCCAAATAGACCCAAAACACAGAGTTTGTGATTTAGGGACATTCGCCGGTATTTACATTTACCTCCAATTGCTTGGCTAATCATACTGTCCAGTTCCAGACCAGACAGAGAAAAAGTAACAGTTAAGTGCGTATGCATAGCATTATGTGTTTATATAAATAAACATACACATCTCCTAACTCTACAGGGATAAAGCCAGAGTTGTACTCCCCAACACAATCTTGTATTAATATACATAACAGAATAATCCTCACAATGGAAGAATCTCAACAATAAGTTGAAAACTATGTGAATGAATTAGCAACAGTATGTAAATATTATACAGGTATCTATTTGTACAGATATGTGTAAGGCAAAACTGATGTAAGGTACTCATCCCTCCAGAACCATGTCTATGGCAGAGTACCTGCAGATAGAAAGTAGCCCGTCAGACAGACACAGTATACTCCTGATCAGCAGCAGCAGATAGAGAGCAGCCTGTCAGTCACACACAGTATATACTGCTAATTAGTAGCAGTGTCTGCGAGTTAAAACTGCTCAGGAGTTTCTTCAACTGTCTACTGTCCAGTTCAGTGAATTGGCCATTTGTGAAGGGGGAGCAGTGCTATATGAAAATGACATGCCCCTCCTCAGTTTTTAACCACTGTGTGTGTGCAATAGTACTTGTATCTGTCAAGTAAAAATGATGTTTTATTATCTAAAAAGAAACAGGCAGGTCATAAACAATCACACCACAGAGATAATAGATAGTATAATTACTTTTGTATTGACCCTGGATATTACCTCAAAACAGTATGGAAATGAATCTCTGGATAATAAAATTAATGTCTCATAATAATTTTCTTAATTAACTTTAGAGCCTGCTAGAATAAACCTCTAAACTGTATTAGACAGTGTCGGACTGGCCTGCCGGGGAGCCGGGGTATCCCCCGGGAGGCCCTGTTGCCTGATAACCCCGCCCTCTTTGTTGGTGAGGCAGAGCAGAGAATTACCGAGTTGCGGTCAGTCTACATATGAAACGGAGACTGTCAAACTAATCCCTGCCTACAGCCAGCACGTGAGAACACTTCCTGCTCCTGAGACAGAGAGAGGCAGAAATGCTTCACAGTGACACAGATCTCAGATTACTCCTTCTGCTGTAGTTGCAGGCGTCCTGTAGTCATAAAGTTGCCATCCTAACTGCAGTGTGAGTCCGTGTAATCAGTAAGTAATAAATCGTGCAAACTTCTCTAGAGCTCTCCACTGTGTGACCTCGGAGGGAGGGAGATAAATTAGAATGGCTTCATTGCAATATACGTCTTCAGTGCCTCTATAAAAGGATCCTATTGCAGCTGACCAATGAATGGATTCCTAATAAACTAGTAACCAAATTCACTGTTTATATCATGTTCCATGTTTATTTGTTTTCAATCAATTGTGGGACTCTATTCCCTATAGAAGCATATCTTAATCAGAATAAAACACATTCAGACAGTTAGGTCCTTATAGGATTGCATCTGCTATATGCTTTAATATTAATGTTTTGCTTTTGTCCTTTGTAGTGGCATTGGATTATTATTGAGTGTACATTTTGTGGGTAGATCATTTTTTAGAGTCCTGTTTTTATTTGCCAGTGTCTAGAGTGTAATTAGATTTATGTAATATTTTAAATGTGCATATATTTTTATGCTAATAATTTTGTGGTCTCCATAGTGCTTCATGGATATATTAATTTTTAGTCTATACCCTTATATTGTGGTTTTCATATGATGAACGGTTGATCTCTAGTACTGTAGTATAGCATTTGTTTTCTGTGTACACTATGAGGGGAGAGAACACTAACCACAAAGAATGGACAGCACACAAATAGCTGATGATGATTGATTGTATTCAATTCATCCCTCCCCTTTCCCTGTCTCCCCTGTTTCACACAGTGCCCTCCATGCTGCATTTGCTCCCCTTCACTTACTTTCCTATTGACTTCTTTCTTCTCTTCTGTCTTTTCCTTCGCGGCTCCTCACTGCAAATGTCCTCTTTTTCTTTATGGACCATACTAAGGTGCTATACGTTGTCCTCCATGGCCTGACCCCATCCCCTTTAAT
The DNA here is from genome assembly GCF_038048845.1 of Mixophyes fleayi. Lineage (NCBI taxonomy): Eukaryota > Metazoa > Chordata > Amphibia > Anura > Limnodynastidae > Mixophyes > Mixophyes fleayi. The sequence goes on from NC_134405.1 coordinate 227,604,016, forward strand.
GACTGACCACAACCCCTCTTACAGTTGGCCACACCCCATTGTAGTGGGCCCCTACCGCTGCATTTCCCCCGGTGGGCCCTTCATGTCCCAGTCCGACACTGGTATTAGATATATATATATTGACAGTCTTCGTTCAATTACAACAAGGAACCTCATTACCTAGTTATTCCCCAGAGGGCGACTTAGCTGCTGAGGACAGTGTCACACTGTGCACAAACAGCCCCCTGGTCTGCTTGCCCCACAGGTAATTTGGCAGAACATTTTGAACAGGTATAAAATTCTGCACAATAATTATGTTTTTATCAGACATTATATTTCTGTCTTTTATTTTTTAAAGAAATACATATTAGGCAACTGTCACAGAGAAAAATGCAGTAAAATAATTACTAGTTCGGACTAATAGCCTCAAAACAATAATATAAAAATCTTTAGTAATACGAATGTAAAAGTGGAAGATATTGTGAAAATTGAGTATAGTTATAACTGTCCGGCATGCAGGCAATAAATGCACAGCAGTATACCCAGATCTGATAAGCGGAGGATGAATAAACAGTACACAAGTTGCAGCTGAAGTCTGTTGTACGATCAGGCTAAAGAGCCAGGGTCTGGTATTCAGGAGACACAGCAATAATGGAACTTCTAACAAAAGTCAGAGCTTAAAGCGAGAAGAAGGCAGTAGTAAAACTCATGCCCAGTATCTTGTTCATGAGTATGAGAAAGCAGCAGTCAGAGTCCAAAACTTTGCTGACTTGTATCAAAAATAACTTCCCCCACTGGGGAATAATTCTCCATTATTTCAGCTAGGAGTCCGTATGAGGTAAACTGTAGCTTAATTTTCCTGCCTTTGGAGCACACCAATCAGTGGGGAGGGACTACGTTATACTCCCCGCACTGGAGGCTTTTGTAAACTTTGGGGAGAATTATCCTACCCACTCAATGGAGACTTTTGCTTATTATAGCTCTCTCTTGTATCTTTTGTGCTGCAGCCTTTTAATCTGTGTCTCCGATTGTGGCCAGATGATAACCAAGTCTCTCAGCAGGAGACTTCGTATTTCCCTGTAAATGGCCGTTCCTCAGACTGTCCCTGCACTCTATGCCAGAGGCAGCACCGGACCAGTCGGGAGAATACAGTGTCAGTCGCATAGTGACAGTCACTGCCTGCAGACTGATTATTTTTGCTATCTTCTTCTTGTTGTTATTTTTTTAATAAACAAAAACAGAACTATATTCCATTTAAAAACTAAGTGAACCACTGTAAAACATAACACTAATCCACTCCTAACCTCAAAGACATGTCATTAACACTAAGAAAATAATAAAAATCTAATCAAGAAGCAAGTACTGCAGAGCTGTACTTAAACAGCCCAATGCATTTAGCACTTAAACAAAACAGAGGTTGTGGGGTTGCAGAGGGGAGGAGTCAGCAGAAAACTTAGTTGTTAACTATTTAAGTGCCAACTCCATGCGCCCTCATACAACCCCATGATAGCAGTGTCCCCTAGATTGGATGAAGGAGAAAAATGCAGTAGAATATCCACGCCTTCAGCAACATGCCCGAAAAATACTTTCTTGCTTTCAAACCACTTACTACTGCGAATCTACATTCTCCTATCTAACCCACACCAAGACGCACTTAAGGTCACAAATGACGGATAACCATGTAGAGGATAAGCTGAAACTGCGGCTCTCCATGCTGCACCCAAATATTCAAATGCTTTCCATAAAAAGCAGACACAACAAAGTCATTAAAAGATTAGTTAACATTAGAATAAACAAATTGTTTTCCTTTTTTGAAGTTAGCAAATACATAGTAGTTAGATTTTTACAAAATAATGTACATTTTTAAGTATATCTAATTGAAGTTTCTTGAATGCGGACTTATTTGATTACAGCTAAATTAATGCGGCAATCAAACATGAAAAGGTTCCCCACCCCTGTTCTGTACTACACAAATAAGTGTTGCATTGGATGGACATTAATCCATCTTTTTTGCATAGTTTCATTGTACTTTCAGCAACACGTAATCCCAATGGGAGAAAAGATACAAAAAAGTGTTACCTCCTCTTTAGCGGCCAGAAGAGCGCTGAGCTCTTGGACTTTAGCTGCAGAGTCTGCCTGTGCTTTCAGCTTAACCTTCAATTCATCGCGAGATTTCTCCTAGTAAAGAAATGACACATGTTTATCACACATTTTACATGTTATATCTTGAAATATTATAAAATACCAAACAGATGTTTTAAAGAGAATATGAAGCACCATCAGAGAAGTTGACAAGTTGATCTTTATTTATCACTAAATGTAAAATACAATTTATCCTATATGGAAAGGCAGCATGTAGGCTAGGTATATGTTCTTCTAATGTTTTAAATAACTGCAACACTTACAAAATTGTTTATTATAAGTAAAAGCTGTCCATATTCAACTTATGTGAAGGTATTTAAGCAAAACACAGAAGTCTGTGGGCTGTAACATAATTACCATGATCTGGATCAGTTCTTTTCCGCTCTGCCGTTCCTTTACCACCAACCCTTTTGTCTTTTCTAGAGACTCCGTGATTTTTGTTAACCTGTCTTTGGTATCTGCGAGTTCTTTCTGCAAAGTGTCTCTCTCCAGCTGCAATTTCTCCACATTACTTGTAGCCTCCTGCTCCTGTGTCGTCATTTTTTCCAGGTTTTGTTTCAACTTTTGTACTGTCTCTTTGCGGCTATCCAACTCTTTTTCTTGTTTTGAAAGCAACTCTTTGGTCTGCAGCAGGGAATCAGACTTTTTCTGCAGCTCCTGCTTAGTATTAGACACTCTGTAAACATGCAATCCAATGGAGAAAGACAGTGAGCTGGTAACAACTGTACCGCACAGCAGAATACACAGGCAGTTCCCAAATAAACTGGCATATGACTATGCTTGCTGCACTATTTAACAAAACACCAGGACATTCTTTGGCACGCATTGCTAGATGTGCTTCTTTACTGATCCTTTGAAAGCCACAGTTAGAAATGTCTGTGTTAAAAATATATGAATGCATGGTTTAAACTTGGTTATCTTTAACCTTAAGTCCTTTTAATTCAAAGTATTATATAAGTTCCAAAATACACATCATCAAGGCAAGGAAGATAAAAAATGCAAGTAACGTTTTAGACCAGTGTTTCCCAAATCCAGTCCCAACACTGCAGGTTTTCCAGGTGACAAGGGAAATAATTATAACACCTGTGGATCTCTCAAAATGTATCAGTCAGTAATGATTACACCTGTGCTCCAGCAAAGAGATATGGAAAACATGCACTTGTAGAGGTGCCTGAGGACTGGGTTTGCGAAACACTGTTTAAGATGGTCTAGTGGTTATGAAACAGTCTAAATGCATAATAATAATTGTTACCACCAAGTAAAGTTAGAGAACAATATCTTACATCACAAACTTGGAATTACAAAAAACACATTAAACTGCTTCCCGTGGATACTAAACATTAGCAGTAAATAAGTGGTGATCATATGATAAAATCACCCAGAAATGATAATAGATATGCGTATTACTAGCAGATTATATTATTACAGTACAATAGGTAACAATAATAACTTACAATCCCTTCTCATCCTCTCCTCACACATCAGGTCTTAACTGGTAAGTAGTAACTCTTTATTTCCTATTTTATTTTCTGAAACACATTTGTGTAACATATTGTATGTCTTGTTACTAATTTTTGTAAATAAGCCTTGGAAACATATTTAAAAAAAAAAAAGATTTAATCTAGTGTGTTCTCCGTGATTCTTTGTGAATTTACGAAGCCCAGGGAGGCTCATGCTACATGTGTATGTGATTTAAGTGTGAACCATTAATAAGTGGTTCTGGTGAACGTAAGGACACCATAATAAATCCTTTGTGGTGGCAGAAAAGGTGTATTCATTGCTAAGTGACTGAGGCAACGCCAGTCACGGCCAGCTGTTCAGATTGCTGTATCTGGGACAGGCTGGGGCATTCGTGACAGTGTATTACTAGCAGATTATATTATTACAGTGCAATAGGTAACAATAATAACTTACAATCCCTTTTCATCCTCTAGTTGTTTGCTCAGTTCTGCCACTTTCAACTCCAGCTGTGAGCTCAGCTGCTTCTGTTGTTGCAGATCGTGCACACTTTGCTCACGGCTCGTTTTCACACTGGCTAGGTCTGTTTCCAGCTTCTAAAGGCATCAAAATGAAGAAATAGAGTATATATTGATATTGCCACAATCCTTCGCAAATATTTTATTTTACAACTAAAACTATTGTATTTATGCACAAACCATTACATTTGTATCACAGTGAGTCATTTGGCCAGAACATGGTTTTGCATACACACAAATTCCATAATAACAATGAAAGTTTTTATTCTGAATGCTTAATCAAGAAACCCAGGAACAGAACTCAAAGTCACAGGGTCATTGTCAAAGCCAAAAAGTATTATAATAATGTATAATTTAAGATGCTCCACCTAAAACACACAGTACATGTCAATACATAGACACTGTGTAGCAGAATGAAGGGGATAGTCCAAAAGTGGAAGGAAGCAGGAATAATGTTGGGCTAAAAGGACTGGGTATATTTATAATAGAAAACAAAAACTGACCTAACCTATGTGGCCACCAAATACTCTCAGGTAGACTCTTTCTTCCAACATGGATTGGATTGTTCATTCACAAAAGGGAGTTGGGGGGGGATAGGTAGCAGTCTACCACAATGGATGAATACTTTTAATATCTCTCTTATAGAAGCACGTGGTTTAACAACTCACCTTAATTTGTCCCTCAAGTGCTTCAGCTTTCTGTTCTAAGGTGAGATGCTTCTCTTTAAACTCTTTAAAACTCTGCTCCAGCTGATTACAGTGCTCCTGCTTTTCTTGTAATTTTGTTGTCACTTGTTCAAGTTGAGTGTTGACTTTATTTAATTCCTACTTAGAGGAAAAAAAAATCTCACTAAAGTAGGATACGAAACTACTCGACAAATACAAAACATCTGTGTTCATATCCATTTCACCACCAATCTATACCAGACTACCTTTACTTCTTTGCTCTAGCACGGATTGGTGGCAGAGACACTCTCCTATCACACCACACACATGTAGATGCTTGGAAATAAAGAAGCAATATTGTCATTACCTGTTGCTTGTCTTGTAATGCGTTTTGGGCTGTATCCAAATGATTTTGTAAATCAACCCTTTGTGCAGACTTTGCAGCTTCTGCCGATAACAATAGCTCTGTTTTTGCTTTGATCTAAGATTGGACGGAAACATCACACATATTGTTTCAAAACATAGTATCCAACATTTAATATGGTATTCCTTAAGCAATACATTCATTTTATATGAAGACCAAATGAAGCTATTCAAAAAGAAGAATTTGTTTCCTGTCCACTTCATGAACCTTGGGTATTATTTGAAACTTTCTTCTATTATACAAGATGTGCTACTGATTTATGTAATCCTCTGCATTTCAGATGGATCATTTAGTACATCTACTAACTTGTAATGTCAAGTTGATAAATACATAGTCCAGAAAATTTTTTTGTTCCTAGAATTGAATGGCATGATCAGATACATAAAGTATGTGATCATTTCTGCTGCAGATGCATCGAGCATAAAAACAAATATATCTGTACACCATGGCAGAAATGTTATAAGTCCTATATAGCTACTTCAGCTGGACTTTGTGACATCTACTGTATGTGATATTTGTGGTTGGCATGAGGAGGAGTCTCTGTGCTGAATAGGGAGACTTTTTTTTTTACCAGGTATCAAGAAGATATTGATACAAAGCCCACTGCAGCAATAAATATATAGCTGGATCTTTCAAACAACGGCAGCTAGGCATTGACATTATTGTGAATTAAGGGTGGTGAGCACAAGCATTTTGAAAGTTCCCGCATTTTCAACTAAAAAAAAAAAACACAACAAAGCACCAGCGTTCACACCGCTTAAATGCTCCCATGATGACGGGCTGAACTCAAGCGATAAGGTGCAGGAGCATTTAAGCTCTGAAAACGTTGTATGCACATCTTTACAGTTAATCACTATCACTACAAAGCATCACCATGGGAGCAATTATGGCAGCATCATTAATATGAACACTCGCTAGAATTTAAAGGGCCAGTGTAACACAACCCTAAAGCTTAATAGGAGCAATGAAATTGACTGTAGCTTATCAAGCATAACATGATTTCCATGACAATAACTTATCCCCCAAAAAAGGATTCCCTGTAGCTGTGATCACCAGTTGTGTGAGTGCAAACTATATTATTTGTATTTATTTACTGCAATATACTTTTATTGTCCCAGCATAGCTACTACATGTAATTTCTGAAGAGACTGAATATTGTTACATTTGCAATCATTTCAACATTTAGAATGGCTCATTTCCAGGGCCGTGCAAGAGGGGAGACAGCAATGGTGGGGCGAAATTCTGAAGGGGGTGCAGTTTATGAATATTTTAGGTTAATTTCGCCCCAGGTGTTAAAATTTTAGGTTACGGCTCTGCATTTTTTTATACTGTGCAAGTAAAAACTTAAATCCATTTTTTTTAATAGGCTAAACGATCAATGTAATTCTCCCGCATTATTAGACCAAAATTAGTCTGTATCAGTGGGAACATAGTCTTTAAAAAGTACCTGTAAATCTAGCTGGACCACTTTTTCTTTGCTTTCATTCAGCTGACTGTTCAGTTCTCCAAGGGTTGTCTCCAGGGACTGGACATGGTCTTGTGAGGCCCTAAGTTGGGACTTCTGCTCCTGAACTTGTTCATGCAAATTCTCTTGCGCTTGTTTGTGACTTTCTGACTGGTTCTTTAATTTCTCCGTCAGTTGTGTTAACTGGCACACACAAAGGTCAAATTAGCAGTGTAATTCAAGTAAAGAGGATACAGTTTTTCTCCATTTCTAAGTAAATCCTTTCCTTCAAAATTAATTTGTAGAAACATTAGTAACTACAGGAGTTAAGCTACACCTACAAGAGGCAGGGCACTTAGAAAAATAACTAGCTTTCTTATATACCGTCTTAATCAGCTCTACCAGCAGGCAAAAAATTCATTCTGAGGACTTTGAAAATAAGCCAAACTAGAGGTAAACCAAGAGCCACAAGCCCAGCATGGCAACATGTATGGTTAGAGAGCCATTAAATAAGTCTGTCAACCAAAGTGATATGTATACTCATTAGGAATAAACAGATACAAGCAAATTACTGAATGGTTGTGGTGGGTCACTGCACATTCACAGCTATAAGCAATGTAATTAAATAGCTCTCTTATTTCTCTTTTAATTAGCCTACAGGTGGGAGTCAAACTCAATGAGTACACATATATGAACAAACAAACTGCCATTAAAACATTTTACACCACCAAACGAGTTGTGATAGATTCAGGTTCTCTCAAGTCTTGGAAAACAATCATGATTGTAAGTTTTACTAGTCACCTACGTTTGCATTTATTAAGATATCAGTCACAAATACCCAATATTGCTTGTACGCAGCATGCACATACTTAGTTACATATTTGGACCAAAATTAAATAAATGTCCAGCTAAAATTCTGTTTGTATCTTTGCATCCACAACCTGGGACCAGAGAGCAAATGTGGACACAACTACATCAGTAATAGGCAATTGCAACTTTGCTCTGGGCCTGGCCATTGGAACCCCATTATGTTTGCTAGAGAAGTGGTTTACACTTGTAATTATAAATGTACAATAGATTATCCCAACTGAACCACATTGCAATTGCTCTCAATATTTATCTGTGCTCCAAAATATATACCTGTTCCTGTAGAGCGTGATTTTTTTCTTGTAGTTGGTTGAGAACAGCGGTTTCTCCTTCCCCTGCTTGAATTTTGGCACATAGGTCTTCCCGCTCCTTCTCAAGTAGAGAGGTATTTTTTTTGCTCTTTTCCAGCAAGGCCTCAAGGTTTTGAATTTTTTGGTCTTTGTCCCCAATCTGACGTAATACTTGTTCAAGATCACTCTGAAAGAAAGCACAAGTGAGGTTCATGTTTAAAGAAAATAGAGGATGACTGACTGAACTACTTGACTTGTAATATCATAACAAATTGGCAATGAAATTTCAAATAGCAAAAGTGGAAATAACAATTAAATTATTAATAAAAACCATATACAGAAATACATAAAAAAAAGTTTCCACACACAAAACACAAAGTCACAGGAAACAGATTAATAAAATAAAAAATAACAATAATAATAAAAAAAAAAAAGCCAGAAAAAATAAACTGAACCATCATAACCACGTACTACATTTGGAGCACACAAAAATTGGATTTGTCCAATAAAATTGTGAACAAAATGAATAGAGGGTGAAACCCCCCTTTGTTTTTTAGGTGTTACATGTGCAACTATAACCTCTAGCCTATCTCTAATAGTTCTATATATACACTCTGGTAGAGTGTATATAGCACTCACATTATCTGAAATTCACACTATATTCAGGAGGAGCTGACCATAGGAAATCATCTTTTTATGCAAACACTATCAAATTTGAAGAGTACCGCAAAAATCTATCCGTCCTACTTTGTTTAAAACCTCGTGATGTTGTGTTTTTGAAGTTCCTGGGAAGGCCGTCACAGACAGGGGTCTTATGTTCGGGCCCACTAAAATGGCAGGAGCTTCAGAAAAGTTAATATATACAGTCATGGCCAAAAGTTTTGAGAATGACACAAATATTTTTCAAGAAATCTGCTTCCTCAGTTTTTATGATGGCAATTTGCATATACTCCAGAATGTTATGAAGAGTGATCAAATGAATTGCAATTTGCCATGACAGTGAACTTTATCTTAAAAACAACATTTCCACTGCATTTCAGCCCTGTCACAAAAGGACCAGCTGACATCAGGTCATTGATTCTCTCACTAACACAATTGAGAGTGCTGATGAGGACAAGGCTGTAGATCACTCTACCATGCTGACTGAGTTAGAATAACAGACTGGAAGCTTTAAAAGAAGGGTGGTGCTTGAAATCATTGTTCTTCCTCTGTTAACCATGGTTAGCTGCAAGGAAACATGTGCAGTCATCATTGCTTTGCACAAAAAGGGCTTCACAGGCAAGGATATTGCTGCTAGTAAGATTGCACCTAAATCAACCATTTAACGGATCATCAAGAACTTCAAGGAGAAAGGTTCAATAGTTGTGAAGAAGGCTTCAAGGCACCAAAGAACGTCCAGAAAGCGCCAGGACCGTCTCCTAAAGTTGATTCAGCTGCAGGATCAGGGCACCACAGTACAGAGCTTGCTCAGGAATGGTAGCAGGCAGGTGTGAGTGCATCTGCACGCACAGTGAGGCGAAAACTTTTGGAGGATGGCCTGGTGTCGAGAGGGTTAGCAAAGAAGCCACCCCTCTCCATGAAAAATATCAGGGACAGACTGATATTCTCCAAAAGTTACAGGGATTGGACTACTGAGGGCTGGGATAAAGTCATTTTTTATGATGTATCCCTTTTCAGATTGTTTGGGGCATCTGGAAAAACGCTTGTCCGGAAAAATGGGATTTTTATACTTCTGTAAAATCCGTTTCTTTTAATCCGTTGGGGGATACCGGGACCTTGGGGTATAGAGTAGGACAAGCAAAAGCTGGCACTTTAACTTTCAGTTAACTAAAGCTCTGGCTCCACCCCCTCTATACCACACCTCCTGCTAGAGGCCAGTCTATGTTTAACCAGGCCCGCAGAAAGGGAGATAGAGAGAACCAAAGAAAAGAGAATAAACTTAACACACAACATTCTCTTAACAATCAAACAACATGTCAAACAGAATGAAAAACCAGAGCGTTAAGGGTGGGCGCCCGGTGTCCCCCAACGGATTAAGAGAAACGGATTTTACGTAAGTATAAAAATCCCATTTTCTCTCACATCCCTTGGGGGACACCGGGACCTTGGGGACATCCCAAAGCTGTCTCACAGGAGGGAACGCTCAGAAGAAACGGCCCAAAGCACCTTTCTCCCAAAACTTGCATCCCTAGAGGCAAACACATTAAATCTGTAAAACTTTGTGAAAGTGTGTACATAAGACCACATGGCCGCTTTACACAACTGTTCACTGGAGGCACCATGGCGTGCCGCCCAGGAAGCACTTACAGATCTTGTAGAATGCGCCAGTAGATTATCTGGGACAGGCTCCCCAGCCCCACTGTAAGCCTGACGGATAACAGCCATAATACACCTAGCAATGGTCACCTTAGAAGCTGGCCAGCCTCTTTTGTGAGCATCGTAAAGAATCAAAAGATCCTCAGTTTTACGTAACTTCTGAGATCTTTTAACATAAAATTCGCAAGGCACAAACAACATCAAGATAACGAATAGAGTCATCGTTATCGGAAGACGAGGAATCAGTTAGAGCCGGGATGACAGTATCCCGATTCAAATAAAACTTAGAGACAACCTTAGGAAGGAAGGAGGGCTTAGTTCGAAGAACTGCCCTATCCTCATGAAAAACTAGCAGAGGAGGCTTACAAGACAAAGCCGCAAGCTCTGAAACTCTGCGTGCCGTAGAAATGGCTAAAAGAAAAAACGTTTTCAAAGTAAGAAATTTGAAATCTACTGAATTCAAAGGCTCAAATGGCGGATGCTGTAAAGCCCTCAACACCAAATTCAAATGCCATGGTGGAACCGGAGGAATATAAGGAGGTTGAACATGGAGAACACCCTGAATGAAAGTTTGCACATCAGGTATAACAACGAGTTTTCTTTGAAAGAAAATTGAAAGAGCTGACACCAGACCCTTAAGAGAACTAAGACGCAAACCTGCATCCAAGCCATCCTGCAAGAACCTGAGTAACCTGGCCAGACGAAAAGAAGATGTAGGATACCCCCTTCTTTTCGCACCAACCAATATATGTCCTCCAGACTCGATAATATATTTTGGCTGAAGCCGGCTTTCGAGCACGAAGCATGGTCTGAACAACCCGACTCGAAAACCCCTTAGCTCTTAAGATCCTGGCTTCAACAGCCACGCCGTTAAAGCCAGACGATGCAAACCTTGATGACAAAAGGGACCCTGGGTTAGTAAATCTGGGCGTATCGGCAACCGCCACGACCGACCTCCTGCCATGAAGAGCACGTTGGTGTACCAATCCCTGCGCGGCCAATCCGGCGCTACTAGAAGCACTGGAACACCCTCTCTCTTCACCTTTTTCAGTACTCGTGGAAACATGGCTATCAGAGGAAAAAGATACACTAAGCGGTACTTCTAAGGGACGGACATAGCGTCTACCGCGACTGCCCCGGGATCTCTTGCACGGGAACAGTAGCGGCATCCGGTTGACCCCATTTCACCACCAACTGTTGAAACACCTCCGGATGGAGAGACCATTCCCCTGGATGCAGAGTCTGCCTGCTTAGGAAGTCTGCTTCCCAATTTTCTATTCCGGGAATAAATATGGCAACGAGTGCCGAAACGTGAGTTTCGGCCCACAGAAATATCCTGTGAGTCTCCCTCATGGCCAAAGGACTCCTGGTGTCGCCCTGAAGATTGAGATATGCCACTGCTGTGACATTGTCCGATTGGATCTTTACTGGCTTTCCCTGCAGCAAATTTTGCGCACTTTTTAGAGCGTGAAACACTGCGCGCAGTTCCAAGACATTTATTGGAAGCTTGGACTCCTTGTGAGTCCAAAGCCCCTGAAACTGAGCCTGAAGACATACAGCCCCCCAACCCCGAAGGCTGGCATCTGTTGTAATCAGAATCCAATTCCAAATTGAGAACAAGCGGCCCGTGGTGAGATTCTGCTTGTGTAGCCACCAGATCAACGACTGACGCGTCTGCGGAGACAGGCGAAAAACCTGATTCGCCAGATTGCGATGAGATTTGTTCCATTGCTACAGAAGTTCCAACTGAAACTGCCGTGCATGAAACTGAGCAAACTGGATCGCTTCGAATGACGATACCATCTTGCCCAGAAGCCTCATCGCAAAATGAATGGAAGGTCGCCTTACCATCAACAGGGTTTTCACCATCCCCTGTAAGGCTAAAATCTTGTCCTGAGGAAAAAATACCCGTCTCAGATGGGTATCGAATAGGAGACCGAGAAACACCATCCGCTGGGATGGGATCAACTTGGATTTTTTGAAGTTAATAATCCAACCGTACGACTCCAGGGTCTGGATTACTACCTGAATGTGCAACAGAAGCTTCTGAGAAGAATCTGCCTTTAGAAGCAGATCGTCCAGGTAGGGGATAATTATAATCCCTTTGGCCCTTAGCAAAGCAGTCATAACCGCCATGATCTTGGTAAAGATTCGTGGAGCTGTGGCAAGACCGAACGGAAGAGCCTGAAACTGGAAGTGCTCTGACCGAACCGCAAACCTCAGCAGGGAGTGATGACCCCTCCAAATGGGCACATGGAGATATGCATCCTTGATGTCTAGAGCCACCATAAATTCTCCCTGTTCCATGCCGAGAATTGCAGAGCGTAAAGATTCCATCTTGAAGCTGGGCACTCTGACCCGAGTGTTCAAAGCCTTTAGATTGAGAATCGGTCTGAAGGAGCTGTCGGGTTTTGTAACAAGAAAAAGATTGGAATAAAACCCCAAACCTCTTTGAGAATGAGGAACCGGAATAATCACTACGGAAGACAGAAGGGATTGAATCGCCTCTGTTAAAGCCAAATCGCCTTCTTGGACATGACGGAACCGTCTGGGAGGAAGACCGAGCAGATCGATCTTGTAAACCTGACTCACCACTCCCCGAATCCAGACATCGGTAGTGGACTGACACCACCGATCCCTGAACCGCAGAAGACGGGCTCCCACCACTGATGACAGCGGAGGAGTAAAAACCCTGTCATGCAGACTGTTTGTCTGCCGGCTCTGCAGCTGGACGACGCGCAGACCAGGCCTGACGTCCCCGCTGCAAACCACCTCTAGGGGTGGATGTTTGACCTCTGGAGGATTGTCCTGAGGAATACTGTCCTCGAGACCTACCTGCGGAAGGAAAGGCCCGAAATCTGGACATCCTCTGCTTGGGAACACTGACCAGGAGGAAAGTGCTCTTACCTCCTGATGCATAACTAATAAAGGAATCCAGCTGAGGTCCAAACAGAAAACCTCCTGAAAAGGGAATGGACTCCAGAGCCTTTTTGGACTCTACATCAGCCTCCCAGGACTTTAGCCAGAGAGTCCGACGCATTGCAACTGCCAAGGCATAAATGCGCGCTCCCATTGTCCCCGCTTCCATAGCAGCTTCAGCTAAATAATCCGTTGCCCTCTGAATCTGTTCCACTAAAGGAATCAATTCAGAGGTTGGCCTAACTGCCAATAAACCCTCTGACAACTGTTCCGACCAGCGATCAACAGATTTGTTAACCCGTGCTAATGCTAAAGCAGGCCTCAAAGAAGCACCCGCTGCTACAAAAATGGACTTAGGAACGGTCTCAACCTTCCGGTCTGCACCATCCTTAAGAGTGGCCTGGTTAGGCAGAGGAATAGTAGTTACCTTTGCCAACCTCGCCACAGCTGCATCCACTTGAGGAAGAGTCGCCCACTTAGCGAGAACTTCAGGGGGAAATGGATAACAGGACTGCAGTCGCTTAGTCACCTGAAACTTCCTGTCTGGGGAAGTCCAAGATTTCAACAGCAACTCCTCCAAGTGGGGAGAGGCCGGAAAAACCACTTCCCTCTTTTTGCATCTTTCAAAAAGAGAGGATCCAGAAGCCTCAGGCACTTGGTCCTCAGGAATATCAAGTACCTGACGCACAGCCTGAATTAATTCTTCCACACTCTGACGATCTGATGGAACCTCCACCAGAGAAGCAGCATCTATGTCAGAGCCCAGCGGTAACTCACCCTCTTCCTGGGAACCACAATCAGATTCAGATTCATGTCCCAGAAAAGAGGCGGCCATCCGCCTCCGTTTACGTGAGGAAAGCGGTGTGGCCGACTGCATCATCCTCTCCAAAGAGGAAGAGACCGCTACCAGACCCTGTACTGAGGATGCAAGACCCTGCACCCAGGCTGGTTCTACAGAATGCACTGGAGCAGCAACAGGCAAAGCCTGAACTAAGGAAGCAAAATCAGAAGATTGAGCAGCCTGAGACTGTACCTTCTGAGCAAGCAGTTCCACCGTATTAAATAGAGACCGAGCCCAAGCAGGCTCCTCCGTGTTTGAACAGATAGCAACTATTTCACCAGGAGTAGTCTCCGTGGGCCGACAGGACACACACAGAGCCTGTGTTCCTGGCTGCCCAGACGGTAACTTAACATGACATACAGCACAGGTGAAACTTAACATAGTAGCACCAGCCCTGCCACGTGTAGATTTTTCCCTCTCAGGCATGTTCAAAGTATAGTGAAATACACACAATACAGATAAAAAGCAGCACACAAACTACAAGAGAAAGTGAGCCTGCAATACAGCCAAAAGCTCCTTAGTGTGTAAAAATACAAAGGCTAGACACACCACCCCCAACCCTTTACCTTACAGTATACAGGATAGAAAAGGGGAGAAGCAGGAGCTTTTGAAATGGCTGCCTATTCAGGTGTCTACACACGAGGAGTGAAAGGCTACCACGGGGAAGTGCCGAAGAGGAAAACACTCCCCCCCCTCAGGGCCCAGCTCTGGATTGACTAACGTCTAAGACAGACAAACAACTCAACCAATACATAGCCTAGCAGGGCTCACTGAGACAGTGACCCTTGCCTGACCCTGTTCCCTGAGCTAAAAATAGAACTCTTATCTCTACCCAATTAAACAGACTGCTTTTAGGAAAAAACAGCCAGCTCAGGGAACCCACTGCGATTTCTAATGTCTCTCTCACAGCACTATGCCTAGAGAGAGTTTCACTTACCTGCTGCCAACCCTCCAGACGCAGTGTGTGCAGACAGCATGCTCTCTGTACATGGAGGACAGACCCCAGCCACCAACAACTGTGTCTGGCTCCAATGGAGGGTTAAATTCGGCAGAGGGAGCAGGCAGACAAGGAGGACCTACACGGCACCTCCGCTCCACCCAAGAGTCGAGGGGACAAACAAAAACCCACAAATTCTGACAAACTCCAAGCATTGATTAGGCAAGTATGGGCGGTCATCAGTCAGTATGTGGTCCTGAAGTTGATTGACAGCATGCCAGGGCGAATTGCAGAGGTCTTTAAAAAGAAGGGTCAACACTGCAAATATTGACTCTATGCATAAACTTAATGCAATAGTCAATAAAGGCCTTTGACACTTATAAAATGTTTGTAATTTTACTTCAGTATACCACAGCAACATCTGAAAAAAAGATCTAAAAACACAGCAGCAAACTTTGTGAAAACCAATACTTGTGTCATTCTTAAAACTTTTGGACATTGACTGTACACTCTACTAGAGATAGGATACTAGACCTTTATAGCTCAGACAATATTAAGGGACTTTTAAAGGAGGCAACAATAGAAATTTACCATCTAGATATGCAGGTAAACTAATCTAATGGTAGGTTTTAAAATCTAAAAATCGACAAGACAAATAAGTAAAGCAATGGATACTAATGATCAATTAATCACTTTGGCCAGTTCAGTAGGATCACCAAACAACTGAATTATTAAGAAATTTGACCACGTGTGTATACTAATTGTACTCGATTGTTCTGTGGCCTCGCTGAAAGGCATGATTGCAATAAAAGCGTGAGGCATTGAGATTAAGTAACAAAAACAAATGATGGATATGCTGTTATCGGATTAAAGGAAAATAACAATAATAATAATATGTGTACTAAACCGTATTTACACAAAGTAGACCACTATACAGTAATTTATCTCAGGATTACACACAATTTATATCTAACAGAATGCAAGTCATTTGTTACTGGCATTATGGCTCCCTGCAAGATCAAATGCAAATACATTTATTTTAAAAACATCTTTAGACTGAGTGATTAACACACACACAACTGGGTCAACATTCCAGTGCGTTGGGCCTTAAAACAAACTTGATGCTCAATAGTGATCCTAAAGAATAGCAATAAAGTAATTATCTGGCATGTTGATAAATGTGGTTGGCAAATGACCGCTGTTGCCCAGTGTGTGAGAAAGTCTTCCAACTACACTAGGAGGCCCCCCATGCCCTAGCTGCCTGCTCTCATCCAATATGGCTAGCTACGTAAATTGCGAAATTGGATGCTGATCCTGTCACTCATGTCTTCACTTTTATTTTTGGATTACTGTTTCTTTAATCTACCTAGCACACAGCCGGTTTGCACTTTATCTGCATTACTAATAGCTATAGATAATTCAGTGATATGTGTTTACCTGGGCTTCCCTCAGTTTAGATGTAGTAGTCTGCTGTAGTGTTTGCTGCTCCTGATGCTGCTGTCTTATTTTCTCCAGTTGATGCTGTAGGTCAGTTGTTGTAGAAGTTTTCTCTTTAAGCTAAAGAAAAAGCACCAGACTGTATAAAATAGACTCTAAACCTGCCTAAATTTTGTCATTTACACCATGAGCATTAAAATTAAATTCACGGTCTGCGGTTGATCGTCAAACATAGCTGAAGTCTTGGATTACTTAATTACCCAAAATGCACAGGTAATAAACAGCTGAAAGTGAAAGATAAACAGTCACAATATGGGAAATACAAAAAGAGTGTTGAACTAAAATAATATAGTATTTTTTCTTCTTGGACAAGCATGCTAACATTTTCAATCATGCACAAAAGAAACAAAACAAAAATAAAAATAAAAAAACAGTAGTATACATAGAAAGCTCAGATGCACACAGTATATATCATCATTTTGCCTTTCGCAGGACAGATAATAAAGTAAGTGTAAGAGGAAAGATTCCTTAAAGGCTATGCTGTTTTGTGACATTACCAATGGTAAAGGAGGGGACCCTACACCAATCGTTTCACCATTCAGAAGCCACCAGCACTATAGGGAGAGTGATCATGTGGGTGTGGGTATACACGTTCCTTTACAGATTTTACTGGTTTTCTATAGAAAGCATCTAGAAACCATGATAGATAAGAGGATTTATGTACTTACGTTAAATCCGTTTCTCTGATTCCGTCTGGGGGACACTGCTTACCATGGGGTTATGGAGGGAGCTTGGGGAGTTGGCACCTAACTAGTTAAACTTTAGTACTGCCGAAAGACCCCTCCCCTTTACAATCCCCCTGCCCCCTCTTGTTCAGTTAGTTTTAAAAAGCCCAAGGAGAAAAGGGCAGTCAAACAAGAGCACACAGAAGAAAAACAGAAGGGAGGGATCGCAGTGTCCCCCAGCAGGAATCAGAAAAACGGATTTAACGTAAGTACATAAATCCTCTTTTCTCTTTCATCCGGCCTGGGGGACACTGCTTACCATGGGGACGTTCTAAAGCAGCCCCCTAAGGGGCTACTCTGAAAATCCCGCTCGTAAAGCACTCCGAGCGAAATCTGCATCAGCTGATGCAAAAACATTGAACTGATAAAATTTTGTAAAGGTGTGGACAGAGGACCAGGTGGCTGCCCTGCAAAGCTGGTCTGCAGAAGCTCCATTCCTTGCTGCCCACGATGCCCCTACCGATCTGGTGGAATGGGCTGTAAGTCTCTCCGGCACAGGACGGTTAGCCTTTATATAAGCTTGCCTGATAGTAGACGTAATCCATCTTGCGATGGACTGTTTTGAGGCTGGCCAGCCTCTCTTATTAACGTCATAAAGGACAAACAGAGAGTCAGTACGTCTAATCTGGGAAGTTCTTTTGACATAAATGCGGAGAGCCCTAACAACATCTAACTTATCCATGGATTGTTGATCCGAATGGGAAGTAGATGAGAAAACCGGAACTACAATTTCCTGGTTAAGATGGAAAGCTGACACTACTTTAGGGACAAAAGAAGGGAGGGTCTTTAACACCGCTCTGTCCTCGTGGAAAACCAAATATGGTTCCCTACAGGACAGGGCTCCTAATTCGAAAACTCTACGAGCTGATGCAATAGACAAAAGAAAGAGGACCTTCCAGGTCAACCACTTTAAATCTGCCACGCTCAAAGGCTCAAATGGAGGCCCCTTGAGCATATCCAGTACCATGTTGAGATCCCATGGAGCTGTAGGAGGTACATAAGGAGGCTGTATGTGCAAGACTCCCTGGAGAAAAGGCCTAATATCTGGCAAATCAGCTAATTTCATATGAAAAAAATACTGAAAGTGCCGATACCTGGACCTTTAGGGAACCTAATCTGAGACCTGCTTCCAGGCCCTCCTGAAGAAAAGCTAACAAGCGAGGGATACAAAAAGAAGGACGAGTTGCATGTCCTAATTTCGCACCATCTAATGTAGGCCTTCCAAATCCTGTGATAGATGCGAGATGAAACTGGTTTCCTAGCATGCATCAATGTGTTAACTACACTGGAAGAAAAACCTCTAGCCCTCCAGAGGCTGGCTTCAACAGCCATGCCGTTAAACTGAGCTGAGGTAAACTCTGGTGATGGAATGGACCCTGCAGAAGAAGGTCGTCTCGATACGGAAGGCGGACCCCCGGTCCTTCCGCCATAGGCATTGTGTCTGCGTACCACACTCGGCGCGGCCAAGTGGGAGCTACTAGAATTACTGGCAGACCGCCCTGCCTTACTCGTTTGAGGACGCGAGCAAGCATGGGAATCGGAGGAAACAGGTATCACATCCTGAACTCCCATGACATAGTCATGACATCCACTGCCACCGCTAGGGGATCTCTTGCCCTTGTGCAAAACCTTTGAACCTTCCTGTTGTGCCTGGAGGCCATGAGATCTATGTCCGGAAGACCCCACCTCTGAACCAGAGACTGGAAGACTTCCGGGTGGAGTGACCACTCCCCTGGCATCATCTGGTTTCGACTTCGATAGTCCGCCTCCCAGTTTTCTATTCCTGGAATGAAAACTGCTGATATTGCCGGAACATATTGCTCTGCCCAAACCAATATTTGGGCTGCAATATCCATGGCAGCTGCACTCCTGGTTCCTCCTTGCCTGTTGACATATGCCACGGCCGTGGCATTGTCGGACTGAATTCTGACCGGGTGGCCCTGAACCCTGAAGAAGGGACTGTGCTTCCCGGAGGGCCAAGAGAATGGCCTTCAATTCCAATACATTTATTGATAGGGCTGATTCCTGAACCGACCAACGTCCTTGGAGTCGGAGGTGCAGGATTACCGCCCGCCAACCTTTCAGGCTGGCGTCCGTCGTGGCTATGATCCACGACCATGGAGCGAAAGATCTGCCCACTTTCATGTGATCCTGAAACAGCCAACACTGAAGAGATTCTCTCGCCCTCGGAGATAGAGAGATCTTCTGAAGTTCCAGGTGTAGGTGTGATCCTGACCACTTCGACAATAGATCCCACTGGAAACATCGAGAATGGGCTCGACCGAAGGGAATGGTCTCGAAGGAGGCCACCATCTTTCCGAGTAGCCTCATTGCACAAATGCATTGAGGGGCTGGGGGAACACAAAACCTGAGCAGTTACAGTCTGAATAGAGTTGATCTTCTCTACAGGGAGAAACACTCTTTGTTTGCTGGTGTCCATGATGAGTCCCAGGAAAACCATGAGCTGACACGGAACCATCTGGGATTTCTTTGAATTTATCAGCCAACCGTGGCCCTCGAGAACCGCCCGGGTGAGGGATAAGTGATGACGTAGGCAATTCTCTGAGGAAGCCTTGATGAGTAGGTCGTCCGCATAAGGGATGACCTGAACTCCCTGCAGGTGAAGACATGCTGCCATTATTGACATAATTTTCGTGAAGACCCATGGCGCTGTTGAGAGGCCGAAGGGGAGGGCCCGAAACTGGTAGTGGAATGATCCCACTGAGAATCGGAGAAGGGACTGATGGTGGATCCAAATGGGAACGTGGAGGTATGCGTCCTTTATATCTATGGACGCCATATACTGATCCTTCTCTAGGCCGTTTATCACCGACCTCAGAGATTCCATCCGAAATCTGTCCACCCTTAAGTGTACATTGAGGCCCTTTAAGTTTAGGATGGGACGAAAGGAGCCGCCCGGCTTCTTGACTAGAAACAGGTTGGAATAAAAACCCGACCTTTCTGGCAATCTGGAACCCTGCAGATGACCTTCTGAAGCAGAAGAGAAGCAACACAATCCTGTATAGCCTGTCTTCTTGATGGATCCCGGGGTAGCGGGGTCTGGAAGTAACGCTGTGGAGCCGGCCCCAACAGGTCTATCCTGTACCCTTCTGAAATAATTCCCCGAATCCAAGGATCTTGGGAAGACGCTGCCCACTGTTCCCGAAACAGAGACAGACGTCCCCCCACTGGCGCCCCCTGCGGTACAGGGTGGTCGTCAAGACGCAGGCTTCTCCTGGGTCTTGGAGGCCTGGCGCTTAGTTGCAAACGAAGACCTTCCCCTGGTAGAGGAGCCTCGAGAATTTGATTGTCTGCCTCTAAAGGACTGTCCCCTATGAAAGGAGGTCCCCCGAAAGGGCTGACGGAAAGAGCTGCCCCGCGGGGTGCGGCTCCTGTTAGAATATACTGGCAAGGAAGTGCTTTTGCCCCCTGTTGCCTGGGAAATAAGGGTATCTAATTCCGGGCCAAACAAACCTGCTGCAGAAAAAGGAATAGTTTCAACGGACCTTTTTGATTCCGCATCGCCTTCCCAGGATTTCAGCCATAAAGTCCTCCTTGCTGAAATAGAGGCCGCCTGAATGGAAGAGGAAACCGCCGCTGAGTTCTGGGCCGCCTCATAAAGATACCCCGAAGCCTCCTTTAAATGCAAGGCTAGGGGAAGAAGTTCGGAGTCCTGTAAGGCTTCTGCCAGCTGGTCTGCCCATGCTTCCATGGCTCTAGCCACCCAAGCTGAGGCAAATGTAGGTCTGAAAGAAGAACCCGCAGCCGCAAATATGGATTTAAGCTGGGATTCAACCTTGCGGTCATTGGCGTCCGGAAGGGACGCTGAACCAGGAGCTGGGAGTAAGGTATGCTTTGCCAAGCGGGCAATAGGGATATCTACTTTGGGAATACTCTCCCAGCGAAACACCTCTTCCTCCTGTAACGGCTACAGGGAAGAGAACCTCCTAGGAATAGTAAACCTTCTTTCAGGTTGCTTCCATGCCCCTTTAGCAATCTCCCTAAGCTCTGCAGAAGGGGGAAAATGGATGGCCTTTCTCTTAACTTTCTTAAAGAGACTTCTGTCTCTGGGGGCAAGATCCTCCGGCTCTGGGAGGTCCAACGCCTGTCTAACCGCTAAAACCAAGTCATTAACAAATTGGCTTTTGGGATTGTCTTCCTGTTCCAATAGATGTATCTGGTCAGGATCCGAAAAAATTTCCCCTTCATCCTCAGAGCCTTCTTCAGAGTCTGAAAGGACCATAAGGGGATTTACCGATCTAGGTCTCTTTCTTTTAGCAGGCGGGATATTAGAGGAATCAAGCAACTGGTTAAGCTTGTGCAAACCCTTTATAAAAGCTGTAGACCATGCCGGTTCTGTAGCAACAGGGGCTGGGTCAGGCTGTAATGAGGAAGGTCCCGGCAAACCCGATCCACTCGAACCTGAGTAAGCCGGGAGGTCTGTGTGTTAGCATTATTAGCCACCGAAGTTGCTACAGTAGTTAGCAACTGATTTGATTGAAAAACCATCTGAGCTAAGGAGGAAACCGACTGTGTCAGGGAGGCCACCCAGGCCGGTTCCTCCGTCGGTGGGGCTGAAACCTGCTGGGTTTGCGCAGTGGGAACCCCTGCTTCGCATGCAGAGCGCCAAAGGGTCCTTCTACCCACGAGGTAATTTTACATGACACTTTGAACATGTGAAGTATTTAGCCATGGGGCCCTTTCCCTTATCTGTCATTCTTGTAAAGGAAGGCACACCAAACACACAGACTAAACTATAAATCTAGCTGAGGGGAGGGAGAGAGAGGGAGAGAGGGAGGGAGAGGGAGGGAGAGAGAGGGAGAGAGGGAGAGAGAAATGTATGGAATAACAGAGAGAAAAAACAAGTAATCAACTGTTCCTTATATAAAAGTTGTACTTGTAATAGTTAAACACCATAAAGTATTTAAACCAGTAGGAGACTATAATGTAAATCCTACTAGCCCAGTTATTAAAACATTAGATAAGTGTTTAATTAAAAGGTGATACTTAGCCCATAGGCCACAAAAGGGGAGAAGTCCAACAGCAGTCCTGTGCTTTCTCCCTCAGCTCTGTTCACTCTTCCGGGCTTGTCTTGGCGCCAGAAGCCTGGGAAAGACCATCTCTCTCTCTGGAAGGAGGGGGGAACTCCATGTTCTAGCTCCCCCCCTTCCAAAATGCCGATCCATCTCCAAAAATAAAAATGTTCCTGTGAGCGTGGCAGAGTAGTGGAGACAGAGGTCTCCGCAGCGAAGATACCCGACGCCCCCCTCCTATGTATGAGGGGGGAATCTTGGTATGGCCCCCTTACACTCCTCTCCCTTCAGCGCCGAGTGAGCGATTCCAAGATGGCCACCGGCGTTCTTAGTATCCGATAACCGGCGCTCTATGCCTGTAATGGCAGCGCCGGTTATCGGGGAGCCTGGAGGAGTGAAGCGGTCCCTGAGACCTCTTGTCACTCCTCAATCAGGCACCCATCTTCCTTTCCTCCAGTCCTTGTCAGTGAGAGCCGCTGGCTCTCATCTGACAGGGGAATGCCTGCGCTGCCCTGCTGTGAGTGTGTTCTCTATAGTAGAACACACTCCAGCGCTGCCATCTGTGGAAAAAAATAAAATTCAATAAAAGAAATAAAATTTATTAAATTTACACTAAGTACTAAAAACCACTGCCCAACTCCAGGGCACCTAAAAAAAAACCTGAACAAGAGGGGGCAGGGGGATTGTAGAGGGGAGGGGTCTGTCGGCAGTACTAAAGTTTAACTAGTTAGGTGCCAACTCCCCAAGCTCCCGCCACAACCCCATGGTAAGCAGTGTCCCCCAGACCGGATGAAAGAGAAATATAGATAGATAGATAGATATAATATAGAACCTGTGATGAATAATAAGCTACATTAGTCTGTCTATCTGTCTATTATAGCAATTAATCACTTTTTTATTAGACTTTATGAAAGGTTGAACTTGATGGATCCATATTTAAAACATACTATCTATATAACTTCATTACTTCTGTTTTTTTTTAAAATGGGACATTTCAGTTGTAAAAAGAGTGGTAGAATTTGTACTTATTTGCAAGTAATAGTATGCAATAAGTGCAAATATTCCGCTGTATAAATTATTTGTTAACTGCAGTACACATCTAGCAAAGTAAGTTGATGTAGAATGTTAAACACTATACAGAAGGTGAAAGCTACAGACAGACATTCAGTGACAGGCAGTAGCTAGAAATATAAATGCAGAGCAAACATCCAGACCTCCTCCTCAGCACGTGAGAGCTTGAGCTGCAAATCCGCCACCTGCTGCTCCTTGTCCATCAGTTTCTCGGCAGACAGCTGTCTCTGCTCTTTGAGCCTTCCATGTGCTTCCCCTAGCTGGCGCTCTGTCTCTAGTAATTTGCTGTGGAGCTAAAGCATAGACTTGAGTGATCTGCCAGGTACTTTCCATTGATTAATGACATATACAACCAGTTAATCATGTTAACATGGTTTACATTACTTTAAATCATCATAAATAACAACTGAAAACGCCATTTGCAGGTCAACTTTCTTTTAAATCTATCCCGGTTCTATTTGTACAGTTATTAACAAACACTACAGGATTTATGGGTATTATCAAATTACGCTACAACGGATACACAGGAAGGAATATCACAGAAGTGAAAAAGGACACTACTTGTATTAGCTTTGGAAAATGAAGAGCACACATCCCATCGTATAGATGTCAAAATTAACAACACAAACTTTGAGGTGCAGCTAAAGCTAAAAATATATTTTTTGTGATAGAACAGGGTGAATTGTACCATATCTCGGTCCTTTAATTTATCATTTCACCTCCCTGAAGTAGCAATATGCCTAAAAAAATTCTATCACTTTAAAGCCACTGATTTGGCCTAATACTGTAATACTGCCCTTTCCAGTTAAAAGAATAAATTAAAGATTTTTACACTAACAAGCATAACAGTACTCCGTGTAATTGCATAAAACGGATTAGTACCTGGTGTCTCAACAAAGTCATATTTTAGTTGAGAATTATGTAACTGCAGTAAAAAAACAAAATATAATAATAAATAATAATAAAAAAAGCTATGAGTCAATACATCTAAAAAGGTATATGCACCAGGGCAAGATCTTGTATATCAAATATATGTTTGTAACTGCAGGATGAAATTACAGGAACAGACCAAGTACCAGTCAATGATCTGCATTATTATAGACTGTGTACTTGTGGTGATCAGAAATATTGCATGAAATGGATATTTGTGTTGAAAAGCTAAGGTATGTCATTTGTAACAGTTTGAGTAAACGTGAAGGAGTACTCAGCTAAAGATTGTCTCTTACACAAATACATAATGTGAAGATGTGTCACCTGGTTAATCTCACTTTGCAGCTGCAGACTATGCTGCTCCTTCTCTTCCCGCTGCTGTTGAAGCTGTTTGAACTCAGCCTTGAGATGTTGGTGTTTAGTCTCCACCTCAGACAGCTCCTCTTTTAATTTTTGGGTGGCTTCTCCCTTCTCAGTAATCTCAGTTCTGAGAGTCTGCAACAAGGCCTCACTGGCAGACAGTCGTGCTTGGAGCTGGTGGCACTCCACATCCTTCTGATTAAGATTAACCTGAAGGTTCTTCTTGGACATGATCTCTTCATTGTGTTTCTCTTCCATCTGAGTATAATCCAACTCCTTCTTTAACAGTTTCTCCATCAAACTCTGTAAAATGAACAATACAGACTTATTGATGTGTCTGGATACATTACCCTCCAATTAACAGATTTGTTTTTACAGCTATATGTATCCTAACTGAACATGCATCTATTCCAAAATATTATGTTTTGTAACGTGACAAAATGTTACCAGATGATCTCTAGCTACAACATGTTCTTACAGCTCATTTTAAGTCCTTTTCTCCAAATCCATTGGGGAACACTGGAAACTCTGGAGCATTCAAGATGTACTGGGGCTTGGACACTTTAAATTTGGCACCCAAAACCTTCAGTAATTTTTTTTAATAAAGCTCCAAGGACAAAGATAAAATAAAGGAGAAAACAAACGAGAGGAGAGAACACACGTTCTCCAACAACAGGAATATAGAACCTTAAAGAAAAGGAAAGAAAAAGGGCATAAAGTGCGGTCGTCCAGTGTCCCCCTTAGTATATTGGGGGACACAAACCATGGGATATAGAGGTGTGCGCAGGATCCTGGACACTTTAAGGAAAACCTGATGAAGTATAAGCTCCTCCCCCCTCTATATCCCCAGCAGGAAAGTGTCAGTTATTTTCTAACCAAGGTCCAAATTAGGAGCAGAATAAAAAATAAACAGGGAAATGAGAGAGAGAAAACAAAAGAGAGGAATTAGCCCTCTGAAACATAGACCGTAAAGTCAAACAAGGAACACAACCAGAGTGTACCATGACTGGGTAGTTTAATGGACATTGAGAAAAGGATTTAATGAGAGTACAAAAATCTCTTTTTTTCATACATCCATTGGGGGACACTGGAACCATGGGGAGTTCCCAAAGCTGCCCCTAAGTGAGGGAACGCTCTGAGGTTACTTGGATCAAAACTTTACACCCAAACTAGAGTCCCTGGATGCAAAAACATTACATTTGGAGAACTTAGTGAATGTATGAACAGTAGACCATGTACCTCATGGCACAATTGTTCCACCGAGGCCCCATGCCGCGCTGCTCAAGCAGTACTCACCAAACTGGTGGAATGTGCGCTCACGTTTTTGAGATCAGGCCGACATGTTGAAATGTATGCTGGCCAAATTACTTAGGTAATCCATCTAGTGACAGACTGTTTAGCTGCAGATCAACCACTTTTCAGCATTGCAAAGGACTAGGTCCTCTGTCTTACAGAAACTTGCGGTCATAGCCAAATACATTTTCAGGACTCTTGACCACATCCAGCAGAAGAAAGGATTTTTCTACATCTGAAGAGTGCTTGATTCTGAGTCTAAGGATTACTATATGCCGATTTATGTGAAATTTTGGTACAATCTTTGGTTGGAATGAGAGATTAGTAAGTAAAACCACCATGTCATCATGAAAGACAATGAATGGAAGTTTGCAAGATAGAGGCACTATCTCGGAGACTCTTCTTGCAGTGAAAGTGTCTATTAAAAACAAAATCTTCCAAATAAGAAAATGTAGTTGTAGAGAATTTAAAGGTTCAAATACGATATGCTGTAAAGCAGGCCTGTCCAACCTGCGGCCCTCCAGATGTTGTGAAACTACAAGTCCCAGCATGCCCTTCCAGCTATAAACAGGTTGTCTACTGGCAAAGCATGCTGGGGTTTGTAGTTTCACAACACCTGGAGGGCCGCAGGTTGGACAGGCCTGCTGTAAAGCCTTTAGAACAAGGACTAAGATCCTAAGAAGCAATGGGAGGAACATATGGTGGTTGGACATGTAGAACTCCCTGCAAAAATCTCCGGGCCTAGTGCCAGTCATCTCTGAAAAACGACTGAATGGGCTGAAACTTGCACTTTTAAGAAACGGTCTTAAGCCATTCTCTTGTCACTCCTGTAAAACTGAAGCAATCTCTGCAACTTAAAGCAGTAGGCAGACCTTTCTTCTTGCACAAAGAGATGTAAATCTTGAAAACTCTATGGTACTTTTTCGTTGAATATGGTATTATAGCTTTCAGTATAGTTTCTATTACCATATCAGACAGTGGTCGAAGTGAAAATTTAGAAGTGGTGGTGTGAGAAATGTAATTGATGGAATTTGATAGTTTTATAATTGAAGCAGTAGAAGTGGTGGTATGGCATATCACCATATACACCTCTACTTCGATCACTGCTAGCAGATAGATCTTTAAATTAAAAAATAATGGTTTCAACAGTCAAGCCGTTAAAGCCAAATAATTCTGATGATGGAATGAATCTTAGAATAACAGACACCATGATGGACCACTGGCCATTTTTAAAATTTCTGCATACCAAGACATCTTTGGTCAATCCAGAGCAACCAGGATCGCATGGAGCCTCTCTCTTCTCAATTTATTTAGAACCCTTAGTGGCATTGCTACAAGATGAAAGATGTAAAGCAGATGAAAGTTCTATGTAGCAGACACGACATCTAATAGAGACGCTCTTGTGTACCTTGTTCTTGTACAGTAACAGTCTACTTTGTGGTTCAACCATCGTGTCAAAATCCAGTTAACCCTACCTTTCAACAATTTGAAAGAATCCCTCAGGATAAAGACTCCATTTTCCAGAATCTAGTGTGCTCCTTCTGAGAAAGTCCACTTCTCAGGTCTCTACTCACGGAATGAAAACCTTGAAGATTGACGGAACTTTGAGTTCTGCCCTGCGTTTCCTTGACTTCTTTAATTGCCAGGATGCTTTTGGTGCCTCCCTGGTGATTGATGACACCGCTGTAGCATGGTTGGATTGAATTTTATTGGCTTTCCCTTTAGAAATGGAAAGCCAACAAAATTAGAATATTAGAATATTCTGCAGTACCGTCCTGAGGTACTGCAGGCTAACCTACCCCCATCCTATAGACTGGTATCTGTTGTGACAATTGTCCAGTACCACATCATGAATGGTAGACACTTGGAGAGGTTGTCCTTGTTGAGTCGGTAAGAGCCTCTCCAGCCTGATTATCAAGTTATCATCAAATATGCTTTAATGCGCAATGAGATTTGTTCCAATTTGTTAACAGTTCTAAACTGCCCCAGGCTGACACTATTTTCAAATCGAGAAATGTCTGGCAGGTAATAGACACTTTAATAGTTTCTGTAATGAGCAGATCTTATCCTCTGGTAAGAGTACTCTTTGTGGATAGTATTGAATAGAAGTCCTAGGAAAATTATCTGCAGAGCGGGAACCAGAATAGATTTTGTTAAACTTATTGTGCTCACAAAAAGCAGCTAGCCACACCAGGAATTAAATTATTGTTTTCTTATAATGATAACAAATAGAAATGCAATATGGACACCCTTAATGGGTCCTAAGGACATAGGTTCTCAAGGCTCTGACAATCTCCATATAGTGAAGAGACCCCCCTCTTCTGTAATCTTACCTATCATAATGTCCTGATTAGGTTGGAATATGGAGCCCACTTTCCATTTACGCCAGTAGAATTAAGTCTAACACACATACAATTTCCTGTGATTGGCAGAAAGACTTCTAGACTTCCTAGACTTGAGCCTAGTCTGAACCACGTTGTCAGAGAAGCCTTAGCTCTGAGGATTGTAGCTTCAACAGCCACAGCTGTTGGCTTAAAGCCAGCCGAGCTAAACGATGGTGATGAAATGGACCCTTACTTTGCCTCCAAGACCAGACCTGTTGACGCCATGACATGCCCTCTGCCATGTTGAGAATGTCTGTGTACCATGACCTTCTCAGCTAGTCCAGTACCATGCACTCTTATTTTTACCTTATTTAGTACCCATGGAAACATTGCTTGCAGGGAGAACCTGCAAATCAACGAAAGTTCCAAGTAAAAACATGGAGTCTACGAACAAACCCTTCAGATATTTTGTCCTGTGGTTCAACCAAAATGCCATCATGTCTACATCTGGCTGACCCAATCTAAAAAGGTACTGTAACCGGCATGAGAGAGCAGCTTTGGTCCATGCTTCACATAAAGAGTCCTCCAACTGAGAGGAAGAAGGGAAGGAGGGAAGGAAACATTCTGTTCTTCTTCCTCTTAAACAGCAAATGTTTGCTCCGACTCCTTGCAGTTCTAAAAATGTAGTGCCTGCTGGACTACCTACACGAAGTCCTCTACTCCCTGGTTTCTGCTGCAATCCTCCTCCAGACACAAGAATGGGTCAGTCTTCAGTAATCTCACCTTCTTCGTGGAAGATAAATTCAGAGTCTGAACCCTCTCTGGAAGCATCAGATTCTGGAGGTTTTTTTCCTCCTCAGTCTAGAATATATGGCAGTTTCTATGATCCTTTCCAAGAAAGATGAAACTTTGACCAAAGCATGCACAGACTTCTTCAGACATTGAGCCCAAGCCGGCTTGTCAGGTACTGCAAAGGGGCATGAAGGCGCCTGGGTTGAGACCACAAGGGAAAGAAGTATCGCTTCCCAAAGCTCCCTTGGAAGGGGAGTCCCTGCTTGGCTCCCTGGATCGTACTTCAAGCTGTGTAAGCTCCATAATAGAGCAGCCTAAATATCTAGCCCAGGCTGACTCTGCCATCTCAGTGGGAGCTCCCATATATGATTGTGCCACTGGTCCTCTGCCTGACATACATAGGGTGTCTACCCCAGACTGGATAATGCAATTTGGTATTGCATTTGGGACACACAAACACCCTAGCTACTGTCCCTACTCTTTTTTTATTCATTTGTACGCATTTCATGCATTTAAAAGTGCATACCTTGGTTTTCACCGATTTCCAAATTTGTATTTTGGGAGTCAGACCCACTTTCATAGGTGCTGCATGCCTTGAAAATGGAAACTCAGGAAGGATTTAATTGTGACACCTTGAGGAGATGCCTTGATGTTGGCAGGTGAGCTTTTACCAATATAGCTATATTGTGCACAAAATTATCCTACTTATGTTTATGCTGACACATAGTGATTTATATATTGTTTGTTTCAGAGCGCCAGACTCGCTTTTCTTTTCACATGCGCAGTCATCTTAATTGTCCTGACTGCACTCTCTCAAATTTTTCACATTACATTAATTTAAAAGGAGCGCACCTACTTCAGGCTTATCCTTGGACATACTCTCCTTACCAGACATGACAGAGAGGTGAGGGAAGATAGAGAGGAAAGCTGCAGTGCACAATCCCAAGTTGGACAATCAGAAAGTTCAGGGCAGAACACCCACCACCCATTCATTACTTCTCTGCAGCTGGAGAGGGTAGTAAGGGAGTAGAAAGAGTTGTTGGCTCCTGCAGTCTATCTTTTTAGCGGGCTTTTCCTCAGTGAGGGAGGACAGAAAAGGAGGAGGTTCTGGTTAGCGAAAGCATTGGGGCCCAACACCAAAGGGATGGCTGCCGCTCAAAAGACAGCCCCCTCAGCCTTCCTGTATTTCAAGGCCAAGGCTATGGTGTGTGGTCTGGAGCCAGTCCCCAATGTGGTGGACATCCCAGTAACTGCGTGCGAGAGCAGTGACAGGGTCCTCTTGGAGTCATGTCCCTAGATGGGAGCGGGCAGGAGGAGGAACAGACCATGGCTCCTCCGGGAGACCACCTTACCTCCCTTCCCTGCAGGGATGCCACTGAAGAAAGAATTTTTTTTTTATAAAATCTGGCTGCCAGAGATGGACACATTTAAAAAAACGGTCCCCGCAGACTATGAGAGTATAGAGGGGAAGGAATGTTTGGAGCCAAATTTAAAGTGCCTAAGCCACAGTGCAGCCCCAATACCCCAGTGTTTTCCGTGCCCACCAAAAGGTTAAAAGAGAAATATATGCTAAGCATCTATATATGATATAGTAGTAGACTAAAACATGACTGAAAGTCTCTACTGTACTAGAAATTTTGTATAAATTTGTTATGCCAAGAAAGCACTGATATTTCCCAAACTGGTACAAGTATAAGGAATACAGCTTTAAAAACTTACACCAAGCAGTTGTGGGTAGTAAAATGCAAATGCTCAACTTTTCATTTGACCTGGCATTAGTTCTTTGCAGATGATTTAAGGACAATGACCATTGTAGCAAAGAAATGGTTAAATATGCAGTTAACTTGGGGTTTATAAACACCAGATGGGAACTGAAAGGTAGCAAATTCCAAACAAGTAATCAAACAAACTAAATAAAGGCTGGTGAA
Source organism: Mixophyes fleayi (assembly GCF_038048845.1). NCBI lineage: Eukaryota > Metazoa > Chordata > Amphibia > Anura > Limnodynastidae > Mixophyes > Mixophyes fleayi. The sequence goes on from NC_134405.1 coordinate 227,634,769, forward strand.
GTGGAATACAAGGAAAAATTATATTAAATACTAGATATTCTTCAATCAATGACTTATTAATGTGCTTCTACACAAACTTCAGCAGCATGTTACATACATCATTTTTCTGTGATAACTCAGACATTGAACTTCTGAGCTGCTGCAGTTCCTGGACGTACACTGCAATCTCCTGTGGACCCTTTGTAAGCTCAGCTTTTAATTGGCTAATCGTGGCCTAAAGAAAGAAAAATACAAGTTGCTAAAATAGTCAGGAATAAAAGAGGTTAAAGACATATGGTAACATTGTCCTATACAGTGTCTTTCTGGAAATGGTAACATTTTCATGGCTGTTCATAAAATTATTTTATTTTTGAGTAGTCAAAATGCCACACACAATCCAATTAATAAATTTAAAGAAATTGTTAAAACAATTGTTTTCTGTAAGAGCGAGAAATTATCACTAACATTTAAACAGGACTGAACATTTCCGACTTCCACTGGAGTTCATTGGGCTTTGCAAAAAAAACCACTTTTAATCTATACAATTATTTTAAGCTACTTGTCTTTAATCATGGTAAAATGTCCTCTAAAAAGTGGTGGGAGTTTTGTTTGCAAATTGACAATCACATCATTTGAAATGTAGTCACTATGCTTATGGCAATATAGTGATGGTCACACATAGTTTTTATAAAAGTGTGTGGCCATCACTAAACAGGCCCAATATCACATTCTGTGCCCAAACAACCACAATGACAGATAAACATATGATTACCAATCTGACTACCATGAAATGACAACAAGCTATAATAAGAAAAAGTTGCATATAGAGTAGTTCCATGTGTGACATTTGTCAGTCTGGACAGTCGATTCCTTTCTATGGTTGAACATCCTCACGTGTGGTAAAACCAAAATGCAATAAAACAAAACGGTTTAAAACATTACCTTGAATGGGATTATCTCCATTAGCAAGCAGACGGGGAAAAAAATGACAAAGATGGTGGATGAAAGGTGAAAAACAAGCAAATGAAGGGCAGCCACTATGAATACAAATTCTAAAGAGCAGCATTATGCCCCTGCACGTGATATTCATGCTGGCAATCTTTAAGCCTATATCCTAGCAAGTAAATAGACTGTGAACACAGGACAAAGTTCCTTCTAAAGCCCGCTAGTCCATTTTTTTATACTATTGAGAGAAGTAACTACCAATAATTTGCTTTTAACCTCCTTGATGTGCAGTTCAACATGTTGATGGAGTAAACCTGGATACACTAATGAATTTCAGAGCAAACATTACAGTAATTTCTTCAACTCTGTGCACCACCATTTACTGCTCAGTATTCATGCACGGAATTGTCTGGTGAAACTGGATATCCACATACATTAGAGGCCAGCTACATATGGATACACATAACTCGAGCTCCAAAATGACAAGAATGTAGATGACAAATGGAGGATAAAAGGATAGCCGATAACACACAATACTTTATTTACAATTGCGGTAGTGGTAATGTGCCTAAAATTTGACTTAACTTGAATCTACTACTATGGGATTAGACTGCAATAATTGAATACAAAAGTGATTAAGGAACAATTGATATATCATTGACTGACAAAACCCATGGGTATCCGCTGTAAATATATCTATGCAATGGCATGACTGATAACAACAGATCATACAGGACATAACGCAGGCTACATTTTTTCTTTTTTCTAGGATGTCATTTTCCAGCCCATCCCGCTTTACCTCAGAGTTAATGTTTTGCATATGCAGCTGTTTGCACTCATCTTTCAACCTCTCCGATTCTTTTTCACGTTCCAGAGATGTTTTGTCCATCAACGTCTGAACCTGGACAAGCTCTTTTTTCAGCACAGCGACATCTTCAATTCCAGGTCGTTGTAACTGTGAGGTAACAAGACTATAACTATACATAAGGCTAGAACATTTCTCAGGAACTCAGGCTCTACCCATATTTAATATTTAAAAGGTCATTATCTTTTACATTGGTCTCATGACTAGAAATTATATATATATATATATATATATATATATATATATATATATATATATATATATATATTAATATATTACACACACACACACACACACATATACACTTTTTTGTGTGTCAAAGCGAGATTCCCTAAAATATTTAAAGACTCCTTCACATGAATATTTAATGCCATTTTTAAAGTGGTTAGCTCATTTTTTATTTTATTTTTAAAAAAGATTTAACAAAACACTTTTTAAACGCCAACACATTATGTGATTTTATACACAGAGAGGAAGCCACTAAAAATGCTACCAGGATTTCTTTTCTTACTAAAAATGTCAACGTGCGTTACATGCCTGTAAAATGATTGCATAATAGGCCTCTATACTGTCATAACCTTAAACTAGGAAACAACTGGGTCACATTTTCCGCTAGTGTTCTAAAAAAAAAAAAAATAAATAAAAAAAAAAAAAAGCTTAATACTGTAAGAAAATACATTAACAACATTAAAGGATCTAATAGACAGAAATAGGATGATATGCTTTACCATACATTTAAGCTGTCCACATCCACATCAATTTTAGAAATGTTAATCAAAAGTTATAACTCTAAAAGGTTAAAAGGTGCCCAGTAACATACCACACTACAAATACAAAATCCTTGCATATGTGGACACTTTCAGTTACAGCCTTCTTAATGTGTATTGTTTAAAAATAGCAACTACTTTATTTACCAACTCAGTCTTCAAGTCTTCAATCACTTGTGACTTTGTCTCTAGCTCCTGTGTAAAATGTTTAAATTTTTCTTCAGTCGCTGCCAAGTGACCTTTCTCTTCATCATATGCAGCTTTTATTTCTGGATTGGTACAAAAACAAGTATATTGGCACAATAATATGTATATATATTTCTATGTAAAATAGATGAATGCAATGTAGATGTGAGTCTCACATCACCACTCTGTGTTTTTAATAACATTTAGATGCTCAGATTGTCTACATGTTGGTCTGGGGAGGCTTGGGAACTTAAAAGTGGTCCTGGAACATATTCTGAAAGTGGCCCACATGGTAGATGGGCCCAACAGAACAGAAGGAAGATTAACATAATTGTATACTAAAATAAACACAAAAGAAAAGGTGCAGTCATAGTGTAACAGAATAGAAAGAAGTGTGAAAGGTTTTCCCAGCAGCGTTCCCAGGCAGATCACTTAATCCTTATTGTTGCACAGAACATGTAGGAACAGAAAACACAGCAGGAAAAACCACTTATAGTGTAGTGAATTAGTCACTATTTAATGTATAATTAAAATTGCTCATACAACAAAACAGAAATATTGTTGCACCAAATGTAAAGCTCAAGGTCTTCAATTCCTTCCAGGAATTGACTCCAACAGTAGTACAAAAAGCTCCCTACTCAATTTACCAGTTTTGGGATTTCATCATAGAAAAAGAGGATTGCTCTTTTCTACCATTGGGGGACACTGCGAGACATTGGGGTATAGTAGGTGCGACTAGGAGTTTAGGCACTTAGACTTGTTTTTCCTCCTTTACTACGCCACTCCTTTCCTCTCCTGTAGCCTCAGGTTTTTTTTACTCACTGTAAATGCCATTTATCTGAATAGATATACGGGACATTGCTTAATGATGGGTATAGAGTGCGCTGTGTAGGAGTAAGGACCTATTCTATGCTAAAATTTGTTTGAACTTTGCTCCTTCCCCTGTATGACCATCCACTGTAGCTCCTCGGATTTTTAACTAACAAAGCCCATAGGATGGGAAATAAATCAAAAAAGAACAACCCTGAACCCAAAAAGAGAGAAAAGAACATAAGTGCACCCAAAATTAATGAAATGTATGTGAAAAACGAAATTAATTTTTCAGTGAGTACAAAGACCCTCTTTTCTCATTCATCCTATTTGGGGGATATGGCTTAACCATGGAACATTCCAAAGCTGCCCCTAGCAGAGGGTACACTTAGACACAGTTGCTCAGAAAAAGTTTCATCCAAAACTGGTGTCTTTGGAAACAAAGACATTGATCCTGTAGAATTGGGTAAAGGTATGGAAGGAACTGTTCAACTACGGCTTCCTGCCATGCTGCCCAAGAGATGCTCACAGATCTGGTAGAGTGGGCTGCATTATAATATGGAACTGGTGTTCCCTTTGAGGTACAGTTTGACGGATTGTAGCTAGAATCCATCTGACCACTCTTTGTTTTGTTGTTTGCTCATCATCTCCGGTGCATGTCTTAAAGATTAAGGAAACTATCTGCTGTAAGCAAGGATGAGAATCGGTCTACATACAGTTGGTGAAATAAGTATTGCACACATCAATATTTTTCTCAGTAAATATATATTTAATGTGGCTATTGTAATGAAATTTACATCAGTCAGCAACAACCCTTGCAATCCACACATGCAAAGAAATCAAGCCATAGATGTCCATAATTTAAGTTTTGTGTATTAATGTGAAATGCCACAGGGAAAAAGTATTGAAGACATGAAGAAGGGAGGTGCAAAAATGGCATGGAAAGCCAAGACACCAGATGAAATCTATCAGTAATTAGAAATAAATCATGCCAGCTGGTTCAGCCACAACTGATGGCCTTTAAAAAGGTGTCTCATTACGAAGGTGTCACACAAGAAACATCTCATGAAAGAGCTCTCAAGACCTTTGCTACCTTATTGTTGCAAAACATACTGGTGGCATTGGTTACAGAAGGATCTCTAAACTGTGAGCACTGTTGGGGCCATAATCCGGAAGTGGAAAGAACATCATTTGACCATAAACCGGCCACAGCCAGGTGCACCTCACAAGATTTCTGACAGAGGAGTGAAAAAAAATTATCAGAAGAGTTGTCCAGGAACCAAGGACCACTTTTGGAGAGCTTCAGAAAGACCTGGAATTAGCAGGTACAATTGTTTCAAAGAAAACAATAAGTAATGCACTCAACCACCAAGGCCTGTATGTACGCTTACCACGCAAGACTCCTTTGTTGAAGAAAAAACATGTTGAAGGTAGTTTGCTGTACAACATTTGGACAAGCCTGTGAAATACTGGGAAAATATAATGTGGTCAGATGAGAGCAAAACTGAACTCTTTGGATGCCATAATACACACCATGTTTGGAGGAAAAGTGACACTGCACATCACAACAAAAACACCATACCAACAGTGAAGTTTGGAACATCATGGTGTGGGGCTGTTTTGCTGCACATGGTACTGGCATACTGCATGAAATTAAAGGAAGGATGAATGGAAAAATGTGATGTCTTTGGCAATTTCGTCTATAGAAAGCAGCGTGTTGTATCTGGCAATTTAGACTTCAAACTTGGACGAGTTTACAAAATCGCAGCTTCATACATTTGGATATTTGCATATCTAGAGTGGTAAAAAAAAAAAAAAAAAAAAAAATCGGGGCCGCAAGCGAATTTTAAACCGGTGATTTTGGGAAAAAAATCATCTCCGGCGATTTTACATCAAATTGATGGTTAATACGTTTAAACTCGCCCAAGAAAATCACTGGAGATGCAAAATCGCATCTTGATACATTTACTCCCTGGTATTCCCTTGGTGGCTTTATAAACGTATTAGGAGTCTGCCCCTTAAGAATGTTTATGAGTAGCTTTGCCTAATCCTGGGACCAAAGTCCCTGTAGTCAGAGATCCAGCATCATCTCTCACCATACAGGCTGGCATCTGTGGTTACAAAGGTCTAGTCCCAGTGACAGCTCTTGCTGAGATTTTGTGTCTTTAACCACCACAGAAAAGACTGATGAGTCCAGGGCAAAAGTCTGAAAAATTGTGTTTCCAAATGTGGGTTGGAACTCGACCAACTGGCTAGAATCTTGTGCTGGAAAGTCCAGGGGGTAAATGTATCAAGCTGAGAGTTTTCCAGCGGGTTTAAAAAAACAATCAGATTCTAGCTGTCATTTATTTTTAGTAGATTCTACAAAATGATAGCTAGAATCTGATTGGTTGCTATAGGCAACATCACCACTTTTCAAACCTGCCGGAAAACTCTCAGCTTGATACATTTATCCCCAGGAGTAGAAGCAACAATAACAGCTCCACTTTCAAGCATACAATGGAGGATTGAAACCTGTCAGAGAGAGAACAGAGCTTTTACCTGTTTCTGAAGGGCCAGAATCTTCTCCTTCAGAGAGAGATTATTCAGATAAGCACATTTTCTTGTGTGTTTAATTTATTTTCAGATTATACACCTATTCACCAAAGGTGTCTTCAAGAAAGGACTGCCATCTTAAGCATGTAAAGGAAGCGACTGTATCATTTTTATTATTTTTTTTTATGTGGCAACCTGTGCCAATTTACACGGATTTGTAGTTGGCACTTTTTTTAAACAAATAACAAGCACCTTAGCCTTCACTTTCATTGCTAGAATTGTAGACTAGGTAAGCAACAGTAAGCAAAGTAATCCCTCCTCCAGAGCATTACAAATTTTCCCACACCATGCAGCAATTCAATCCCCAGCATCCCACACTCGGACTTAATGTTGAGGTGAGGTTACCATAGTCATAAGCATCTAATAACACTTACCAACCAATTCAGTAGCTAGTTGTGCTGCTTTCTGCTCAAAAAGGTCCTTCATTTGTTTAATATTAAAGATGTCAGTCCTGGCTTGTTCTAGTTGTTGTTCGAAAGACTCAAGTTCTGTAAGGGAAAGGCAATTTAGTTACTTTTTCATTAAAAATTCCTTGTGCTAAACATTATATATAGCCAATATTGATGTTTTAGATTTAATTTCTAGCTCAAGAAAACAAACAATTCCCATATCTGACACTACTGTATTTGTTACAAAGGTATGGCCAAACCAAGCAATGATTTTAATATTTTAAACGATTAGTGGGGAGCTGTTCCACTGGCCTCTGACTATTTGATATAGGTTTAGGCAAGCTAATGTAATACTGAGTTTTATACAAAATAGTAAGTGTTAAGCTTTCGCCGCATTATACCTTTGGATTGTCACAAACTTAAGTCTGTGTTGTTTTATTAACATAATAAAATAAAAAAACAAGTTCAAGTTACAAAACAAATCATATCTTTAACTCTACCAATACTCAAAAGTATAAGTAAAACAGTAAATACAAATAAAATAGTACATATAGCAAACTAACTTGTGCTTAGCATACCACAAAAAATTTATTACATGGTCTGTTTATATTACTGCATGATCGTTTTAGCCCAAGTTATAAATAAGCCCACAATTTCAACCAAAACATAGGGCATTAGCTGTGGTTACAAAACAGAGGCATGTTCGGTGAATAGATGGTAATTACCTGTAGCTGCTACTGTGGTCATCCCATCTGGTGTAGAGTTCTAAAAAAAATAAAAAATAAAAAAAGATGCATACAGTTATACCATAGTGGGAGGATTTTTATTTATTCCCCCACTCTGTGTAGTGTAATAAAAACCCTGTTAACAGAGCTTACACATTCTACATTTAGAAGAAAAAAAAAAAAAGAATATCCTACAGATGTGTCCTTGTTTAACTATCCTCAAAATTCCACAACGGTCCCTCCATGGCACAAGGATAGAGTTCGATATTTTCCCATGCCATGCACTCACCTACCTAACAAGCTTAAATATATATAACGCATCCATCGGAAGGCCTATGTACTGCTATAGTTTTTCACGTTACCTTGCTATCAATCTTAGATCTCTTGACTGTCCCATCAAACTTCCTCAGTGTCAAGCCTTAAAATGCAATGAACAATTGGAGATGCTGACAGAGACTGTTAGGGGCATATTCAATTCCGATCCGCGGTAACGAGCGTTACCGCGGAAAATGCGCAGTACTGCCGGTAATACGGTACCGCAATAACGCGGATTTTCGTACGCAGCCCTATGGGCTGCGAACAAAAATCCACGTTATTGTGGTACCGCGGATTAGGTTCGTGGGCGTTCCGGCACGATCCTGCGGATCGGGATCGGAATTGAAAATGCCCCTTAGTGCCCTGTGCTAAAATAATTATTAAAAAAAATAATTTAACAAATGGGTGACATAGCCTCCTCCCAAAACTCTTAATCAAAACTGGTGCAAAACAATCTGTGCTGGTTTGCACTATAGCTATGAGACCATAAATGTTGGGTAATCCTGCTATAGTGAAACCAGTCCAAGGATGGCCAGCAAAGGGATACTTCCTGAATGGGAAAGGGGGACACAAAACAGAGTGTAACCCCTGAAGCTACCAACTCTAGCTCTGAAAAGCAACAGAGCTTTTCCTGGACTGTGGAGGCTGGGTTAAAAAACAAGATTAGCAGCCCTGGAATAGCATTTTAGGGACACCGGTCCATTATACTGGGACCACTAGGGTGGCAAAGACACCAATCTTGTTAAGTACCCTGCCCCCACAGCCTAGGAAATGCCCTCGTGCTTTTCAATGCAGATGTGTGCCGCACGGTGGAAAAGTGGCTAGCACTTCTGCCTCACAGCACTGGGGTCATGAGTTTGATTCCCAACCATGGCCTTATCTGTGTGGAGTTTGCGTGGGTTTCCTCCGGGTGCTCCGGTTTCCTCCTAGACTCCAAAAACATACTGGTAGGTTAATTAGAGGCTATTAGCCTGGGACAGGTTTGTACTATAGCAGGAATACACCACGCTCTTGTCCTCCGTTATAGTGCTGTGTGGCGCTCACAATGCTTGCCATATACAAGGTACATATGCACAGTGTAGTTTTACTAGCTCATGATGCCTTAACAAGGTTTTATTTACTCAACCCCACTCTATCTAAAGTTATTTGTGCCAAAAGGATATTTAAAGGAGGGTACATCTGCATGTCCTTTAATGTGTACAAATGATTCTAAGTTATGGAAGTCTATATGAAAGTAGAGGAAACATTTAACTGTGAACACAACACAAACTGGCAAATAACGTACATGCCAGAATAGTAGCAGTCAAACAAACATTTATTGCAGTGCTAAAGTGGAGTGCACACAGCTGACAATGTGGATTACCCATACCCCTTTCAGTTACTGAACTAGAGGTTGGGCTACAGGAACCGAATTGCTACAATAGATAGCCTACCACAAGGCTGGGTCCCATCAGAAGAGCCCTGAAACATTACAGTCATGTTTCCTGCAGCTCTGCAACACCACATCCACGGTGCCAAAGACAGATTCAACTGTAGCAACAGTGTTTCTCAGTGAAGCCCTTCTGAGTAGGGGAAATGTGTTTTACAATATGGATGTTTTGTCAGTTGAGCATTTGTGTCTTTTACTATCCTATAATGCTTTTGCATGTTGCCTTACACAATAAGATATATATAGGTTACTGCCCACGACAAACAAAAACAAATACTTCTATGAGCCTAATTCAACAATTTTAAAGGAATTACTTGCTTCAGTTGCTCTTGAACCTTTTCCAACTCCTTTTTCAGTTCTTCTGCATACCATTTCTCTTCCTAAGCCATGCAAAGAGAGATCAGAGAAGATATTTCATTTATTACATTGCAGACTATTAAGACTTTTTTTTTTCTCATGTGATTTTGATCCTTTGCATTTAATATTGTAGTCTCCTATTTTACAGATGTCCTTTTGTGCAGCCTTGTGTTCACTCAATTACTCTAACATTCTACACACCTATTGTGGGGCTAAAAAATAACTTTATATTCCACAAGTCACTGTAATACGCAAATAAAAAAGAGGTTTTTAATTTGAGGTGTGTCACTTAAGCATTGTAGACTTAAGAAAAAAGGGTTGTGGAATTTAGAAAAGCAGTTGCAAACTTTCTGCTTACATGAAACACCATGTTCTTAATTGATTAATGAGACATTAAAAAGTTGCAGCATATAAAATGAAATTATAAAAACATTTTGTTACATTTACAAACAAATGCCAAAGTCATATATTGTTTTTAACATATTCAGTTTAAACTATTGTTTGCATATCATTCCACTTGCATGTTTCTTTTTTTGTTTTTTTGAAGAAATCATCTGCCCTATGATCTAAATTCTTGACTCATGCAACAAGTTGCTTATTGTCAGTCAGTCTCTTTCAAAACACAGAAACAATGTGTTGCAGGCAACAGTAACCTCATACAAATTGTTAATGAAAACCAGGACTTAACCTTGTTGTGACATCACTGAACATGCGTTAACTAGCATTGTATGATT